>NW_024499017.1:3881085-4008585 GCF_017590055.1 Onychostruthus taczanowskii
CGTCCCCATTTTTTTCCAATTATCTAATTGGAAAATTAGAGCTAATTATCTCCCTGACCTACCAGCATAAATGCCAGTGGAGTATCCAGCAATCCAGGTTTGCTTCCATTTCATGGAGGATGCAGTTCAGCTTGGCAGGACATCAGGGTGCTGATGCTGCAGCATCCCTGGAGGGGCTCCTGCTCATGGATTCACTGGGTGCTCAGGGAAGTACAAGAGGGACAGGCTTTAGCAGAAAAACTGGGTGCAGATGAGGCAGCTTTTTGAGGGCAAGAGTGCCATCTGAAAACCCTGGCTCAATATCCAGCTCATCATGCTTGATCTTCCTTCACCATTATTTCCCTGTGATGTCCACACTGCATTCAGAGCTGAGGCCAGTGGTGCCCACCTCACTTTCAGGGCTGGCTTTGTGGGCTCTCTGGGGGCTATGGTGTATTTCCTGCAAGATGCAATTACAGCTGCATTGGAAAAGGAAAGAGAAAAAGTAAAGAAACCAAAACCAGGCACTGTAAAGCAGCCCCTGCTGTTGTGTCTTAGCCTGGTTCTCAGCAGGCCAGTGAGGAACAAGGCCAGGATCTGCAAGCCTTGGTGGCCCAGGGTGGCATAGGGGGTGTCCTGCCTGCCCTGGGTGGGACACCTGGGCCAGTCCTGAGCCCCAGGGACTGCAGGGCTGGGGTCACCTCTAACCCTGAGTGCATCAGAGGGTGGGTGAGGGTCACCCCACAGGGCTGGGGATGGGAATCACCCCACAGGACTGGTGACTGGGAACTGGGTTACTTGCAGGGCTGAGTACAGCACAGGTCTGGAGTCACACCAGGAGTCTGGGGATGGCACTGGGGATGGAGACAGCCCATGGGGCCAGGCATGGCCCTGGGGCTAGGGTCACCCCACGGATATCTCAGCGGGACTGTGGCCATGCCCAGCCCGTGGTGACCCCAGTGCTGGCAGTCAATCCCCACACAGAGAGAGCTGCTCTCCACAACCCTCTGCTTCCACCTGGTCCCACTCAACGTCTTCAAGTGCTGGCCCAGTCCAGTCCCTCAGATTTGCTGGTGGCTGCCCTGGGTCCCTTGAGCTGGGCTGAGCTGGGGGTGGTGTGGGGCCCTTCCCGAGGATGCCCAAAGGCTCTGCGGCCTGTGTTGGTGGAGCAGCCTGTCCTGACACCTTGGTGCTGTGCTGTGCACAGCAGCCCCTGCCCCAGGGGTGCTGCTGCCCTGGGCTGGGTCAGCCTGGGGGAGAGCCCGTGGTCACCCAGGGACAGGGCAGAGGCCAGCCACAGCCGCTGCTGTGCCAGCAGGCGCATTCAGCTCGTTACTGAGCTGGGCTAGTGCTGCCTCTCTGGGGGTACTGAGGGGCAGCAGCCTGTAAGGGATTCAGCCTTTAACAAGACACCGTGAGTCAGCCCCAGCTGTGGGCGGCAGTCTGGCAGCAGGAGGGGCTGGTGGTGGGCAGCCCCACAGCAGGGATGTGTGGAGCACTGCTGGGACTCTCCCTGTGTGACTGGGTGCTCCAGCATGGCCAGCCAGGTTCTAGGGGTGGTGCAGCACTATCCTGGAATACAGAAACTTTAGTTCTTCTCCTCTGTAACACCTCTGGGAGCAGGTGCTGTCTCTTACCCCTGCTGTTGACTCTCAGATCTTCCCTTTCCATTCTCAGTACCAAGCGTCTTCTTGGTCTTGCTCACATAGAGGTTTTGTTGAATGAAAATTGGCAAGTTTGGCTGATGCACACACATAGGAAGGGGTTACACAAATTTTGACGCCTAACAGAGAGTTCAGATGAAAGAATTTCATGTTAAAGCTTTCTCTCAAGGTTAAGGAAATTCAAATGATGGCCAGAGGAGATGGGAGTCAGCACGCTCTGGGTTCCCTGAAGGTTTGCATTGAATGATAAAGGCTAACACAGTATGTCCTTGGATACATGGTCCTCTTTGTCTCTAACAAGGTGTTTGTACAACAGAGCTGGTTACCTCCTGAGCTGAGGGAGGGAAAGGCAGGGAACTGCAGGTGAGCCATGCAGATCAAAATCACCAGCTCCACTGAAGTGCTCAGGAATGAGCCTGGAGACAGCAAGTGGCAGAAATGTTGGTGGGAGACATCTGTGCAATTGCAGGCTGCTTAGGAGTAGTGTAGGCTTTTCAGTGAAAATTCATGGTGGGTAAATCCCTGACTCTCCAAAGCAAGGTGAAGTCCATAATTACTGAATAGGTACAGCCTTTAGTAAATACTAGTGTGAAACAGAGGGAAATGTGAAGAAAATGTGTTTTGAAGCAAAACTAGCAGTTTTTTTTTTATTTCCATCATACAAAATAATTCTAAAATTCTGACAATACGTATGATGCTTTCTATAAAATCCCATTTTAATCAGTGATGACAGTTTGACATTCTTCCAGCTGCTTAGAAGCAATAGACAGTCAAGCATCTCAGTAGGACATGGGTTGGCATGCTGGGATGTATGTAAGCTTTTACTTTCCTCCTACTCACCAACTTATGATGGTATTCGAAGAATGGGGGGTAAAAAAGCTTTCTGCAGTTTTCACACCAGCTTATGCCATCTGTGATTTTAGCTTTGTCTTGCAAAAGTAAAATCTTTGCTTTGAAAGTGCATCCAGATGCTGTCAGCTAATATTATCATTCTCAGTAGCAAGTGAGGATTTTATTTATAAAATGTCCTGGCCTTCGCTGAACAATAAATGTTTCTGCACACTTGAGGGACATATAAATAGCAATTAAAACACAGTTTAGAGTACTGCTTAGGCTCTTAAAGAAAGTGACATCAATTTAAAGGAAAGGATAATGTGCTGGGCTGGACATCAATCAAAAGCAGGGAAGAAAATGTTGTCTAAACCAGCATTTAAATGATGGGATAAAGCATCTGGGTGAACAGGCTTCAGAACATGGTGGCTGACAGATAAAAGATGCCTGGGTGGAGCCACTGTGCTTGATGAGACCACCCTTTTCAGATGTGCCTCCAGTGTCATAAATGTGCCTTATAGCCTGTTTCCTTTGGAAAGAAGTCTCATTGGGTGAGGGAACGTAGTCTGGAGTTAAAGGGGATGATTTCTCACTTATTTAGCATCTCCTATTGCATCCTAGTCAGATGTCTTATCCTAATCTATCTCAATCTACCTAAGATATGTCCATAGTGACACCACAGTGGTTACTTGCCACTGTTTGCTCACCATCTCCTCTTTCTTACTGCATTTATGTTCTCTATGCTCTTCTGAAGTAAGAAAACACTGAAAATCCCTTTTAAGAAATGTAAATCTGATGTAAAATGTGCCCATTGTCCCATTCTTCACTGCTATGAGCTACTGTGTTGTGTGCCAGGTTATTTCTGTAGCACTCTGCCCAATCCCTCTGCCTTACTGCTCCTGTCATCTCTTGTTGCTTCCCTTCTGTTTTTCAGTGGAGTGAGCAGCAGTCTGCTCTCCAGTGCGGAGGTTTTTTGTTTAGATTGCAATTTCTGTGGAGCAAGACACCAAGTTTTAGCTCTTGGTGTCTTTAGGCCTCTGTTTACACACGCAGCAGCTTGTTAACTGCATAAACAACAAGAATAAATTAGATTCAAATTATCAGTATTGTAGTAGCACAAGGATAGGCAAGTAAAATCAATGCTATGTACCTAACCTGCATGTGTAGTTACTGCAATTATGCACAAAAACAATCATTTTGTGGATTGGTAGGGACATTAATCTTGACATGCACTTGCACAACTACTTAGTGCTCACAAAAATGGCACAAATGCCCCATAAGTCTGTGTGGCACTGGGGATGCTGAAACTGGGCTCTCAACCAGAGAGATTTATTGTTAGTTTATTTTTAGTTACAGAATTATGTTGCTGGATTGTCTGTGGAATTCATAAGTGTTGTCTGAAGAGTTTTTAAAACTCACTTCTCCCCATCTGAGCATTGTATCTTTCAGTATCAGATAGGGGATTTGGTATATTATTGCTGGCACTATGCTTCTATGAAGAGTGGGCATTAAGTTGAGGAAACAGCTATAAATAAGTGCACTATTTGCACCTGCAGATGAAAAGACTGAGAAATCAGGACTACATTTTTGTCATTGTTTATTCCTGCACTTAATGTATTTTTAAAATTAGTTTTAAGTAGCAGAATGCATGAAAAAAACCAAGACATTTAGATCAAGGAGTTAGAGATCTAATCAGAATGTTGATGACTTATTTACAAGTATTTTCTCAGCCACATTGCTTTTCTTTAATTTCTACAGGATATCCTTTTCCTTCAAAGTCTCCAGAAATTACAAGACAAGCTGCTTTTCTTTGGGGACTATTTGTTAGGAGGCTGACATGATGAATTAGTCAAATAATTGCTGCTAAACTCATACAGCGCCTGCTATTCGAGGTGTTTAGTCTGGGTAAACTGTTCTCTGTTAAGGCACAGTCATTGTCTCTCAAAAAGGTATAACTTTTGATAAATTTACATCTCTATTTTCAATGCTTATTTTAGCTTTCCTAATACCTAGTGATGTTGTGTTACTTGGGTTTATGCTGAAAAAACATTACTTGGTTTTATGTTGAAAAATCTCACTTTCCTCCTTTCAGATTATAGATCCTTGTGGCAAAAAAATTCAAATATTTTATTTAAAAATATTGATTTTGATGATAATTATCAAAGATTTAGTTTCTTTGACTTCATCTGAAGTATTAACCATGTCCCCATCTTGTAAATCCAGTTATTAATGAAAATCTACTTGAGTGAACTCTGACAGAAACTTTGGTGGACGTCTCTGTGGGTTTTTCCAGGGAGGCTGCAGCAGTTGTAGTACTCAGAGAATCCCCAGGGCTCTGAAGATGATTAATGATAACAAAGCTTTCCCTATTGTGTTAGCGGATAGGAAGGAAGGAAGAGTACTCTAAAAAGAGAGTGCATAGAATTTCTGAGCATTGAAGTCCAGGAGTAGAGTTTAACCCTTGCAATCAGCCACAAAATGTCTTCCAGTTACATGAGGAAGACGAAATCTACTTTCCTCATCTGCACAAAATCTGCCTACTGGCTGCACCATCAGATTTCTACACCAAGTATGTGCAGAGGGAAACCAGAGCACTGGGATGGAGCAGCACTTTGAGGTGACTTGGGCTGCTTGCAGTGCAGCAAACAGGCATACCCACAATCCACTTAGGTTTAGCTTTTTGAAATGTGTTAGAGATTTCTGCTAATGGGTTTTCCCTGTGGGCAGCATTACCAACCTGATTATACAGGTTTTAAGAAACTCTCTTAGGAAGATTCTTTTTCATCATAAGTTTTGACATTGACCTACTAAACTAGGTAATTTAGCATTTTATTTTGTAAGAATGGAAAAGAAAATTGAATATTTCATGACAAGAGAGGGATTATAGTAACACTGTTCTTTATAGGAAACCTATCATGTCCGGGGGCCAGATCATGCTTCTGAGATCTGTGCATCTACATGGAGATCTCAGTGCTTGCTTTCACAGCAGCCACAGGAGTCCTTTGGTTGTGATGCCTGCTCCAATTACTTGCTGAGGAAGCTTCTACCATATGTGCTTCTGAATTTAGCTTGGGGATAGAACTGAGAGGTGAATAAAATACACCTTCCTACTAGAAAAATTCAGTGAAAAGCGGATACGTTTTTTCAAACCACATTCATTTTTGTAGGGATCTTCTGTTTCAAGAGAAACATGGCAAAGATGGCTCTGATTGAGTCACCTGGAGCCCTGAAAAGAGAGCTCTGACCTCCAAAACCCTCAAGGTTTCTCCAGGATTAAGTGCAGCTTTTGAACAGAGGTGGTGAACAAACTTTTGCCTTCTCCCACTGTGACACACTGCAAGAGAATCTTTGTGAAGAAATTTTGGTGGAGATTGCATCACAGAAAACCCAGTTCTAAAGCAAACTGTAAGGATGTGGCAATTTAGCCCTAGTGTTTTAATTGCTATATTCCTTCAGTAACAATTGGTCTTTTCTATTAAGGGGTATTAAGCACAGCCTGATTAATTGTTGGCTGAAAAACAGGAGTGTTTAATTTCACTGACATGCTACTTGATGTGATGGAGCTGGGATTCCATTAAAAAAAAAAAACATACACAGAATTTTTAAACTGGTTTTACAGCAGATAAATTTTATCAAGATAATATCCTTTTAAAAAGTCTCAAATGCTGTAGTACCTGTACAGCTCTCCTGCTGATATGCTGTGGTTTAAAATAGAACATTTGCCCGCTCCACCCTCCCAGTATTACATATCTGGTCACAATTCTTGTCAGTCTGTGCAAAGCAGTGTTTTACAAACCTGTTGTTTAGTATCTCCTTTGAGCTTTAGAGTGAAATATTCAAATTTGTGCTTGCAAGGATTCCATTTGGTAGTCATTGTTTTACTACTTTTACTAATTTGTTAGTGATTTGCTACCGTTGTTGTGCATGGAGTTTAGAAGCACATTACTAACCGTCTAGCTGATCCCAGAGAAAAGTAATGGCTTGCTGGGATTGTGATATTTGATAGTTTCCTTCCTGTCAGTGCCTTCATCTTTGTGTTCTCCTTTCTCTACTTGACTTTTCACTCTGGAGTGTCCAGAGTTGGAGGATGTCCAAGCACAGCAAAGCACTGTGAGGCTGTGCAGTGATTCCATGGTCAGCTGGGGAAGGGGGGAAGCATCTCTAAAGAATGTCCAGAAAATAAAAAAAATAATGTGGTGCTCACTCTCAGAGTGTATCTTTATGTGTGACCATTCTTACCACACTGTGTAATTGGTGCAAGTGTGGAAAATACAATGTACATGGCCCAGGGGTAACACCTTGCTCTTCAGTAACTTTCTAAAAATAGCCTGGAAAAGGGGTACTTAGCATTTCTGTGATGGCTGTTATAATGTCTCGGAGCACTTCTCCAGCATGCCTTTAGTCTCAGAGAGTGATTCAAGCAGGAGAAGGTTTTGTTCCACGTTTGGGGTTTAGGTCAGCGCTGGTTGGCAGAGCCGCTGCCGATAACCGAATCCCACATGTGGCCGGTCCTTGGGCTCGCAGCATTCCCTTCCTCAAACGTAGGGTTAAGATTCCTTCCTGTGCTCTGACCCCGTTGTGGTGGGTAAACAGGCCAGAGCAGCATAAAAGGGCTGGAAGCCCCGTTTCTGGCTGGGGCGGAATTCCCTGGGCACAGCCCCGCAGAAGAGGCAGGAGGCGCGGCACAGCTCTGCCCCAGATGTCTGCTACCTTTGGTGTGCAAATAGTGGGACCCTGACAGGCGGCCAGCACGGGGCCTTTCAAGTCCTCCTTTAGCTCCTGCTGTGTGTCTTTCCCCTCTTACTGCAGAGGGGAGAACACTCTGGTTTTGTTATGTTTGAATTACGCTATCTTTTATATTAGAACAGATTAAAAAAAAAGCTAAAACCCAAACCGGTTTCATTTTGCGTAGCTATATAAGCAACTGTTTCATAATTAAAGTACTTAATTAAAAATGTACGTGCGTCCTCGACAAAAGCAAAGTTGTTCTGTAGCATTGCTGCTAGCGTGAAGTTTATACAAGACAACATTCAGCGATTTCTCAGTCACTTACTACATAAAAGCAGTTCCAATCCGACCTTTAAAATAACCCACAAAATTCTTCATATAAATAAATATTCCACTGGCATAATTTATAAATTACTTTGGTTAAAAATGTTAAATTGCCAAGAAGTCTGACTGCAACTGGTCTGGTTCTTCTGTTTTATGTACATATTTAAAAAAAAAGAAGAGAATGTTGAAACAGCTGAGGTTGGTTTGGTTGAGGGTTAATGTTTGGGTAAGAAGCCTCCAAGGAAAACTGAAGTGCTGAATGAACACCACTCTATGGTAATTAGTGAGTGGTATTTTTCCTTTGGAGTCATTTGCTGAATCAATGTAATAGCTAGTGATGGGAACGAGGAGGGACACAGGATTGAGGAGATGATAAATTTCTCTGTGACACGTAGTGTTGAGATTGTGGCCATTTCACTAAAGATATATACGTGCTTCTAGCAGAAGAAGGCATGCAAGTTTTGTTGCATTGGCTACAGTTTTCTTGGTTTAAGTTAGTTACTTTTTTATTCCTGTTTTCTTTTTTTTTCTAAATATCCTCAACTCATATATGTAATGTGGTACCATATTAAATGGTTGCTGTCTTCCATATTTGAAGGTATATGCCTGAGGTATATATTATATTATATTCAGAGTTTGGCAAAATGTTGCCTGTTTATATAGTCATGTTTATAAAATCTGCAGAACACTTTAGGATCTGAAAAACTATCTGTCATTATATTGAATTTGAATGTACTCTTCTGCACAGAAATAGAATATTTTTCTTCAGAGATATGTGAAATGTAGATGGATAGATATCTCTTAAAAGTGGGCATGTTAGGAGATAAAAAGGTAAGACTATTCAGTTCCATAGCTTCCACTCCAAACATCTCTATGGTCTCAGACCTGTTAAAGCAAAGACTCAGTGCATCAGTTGGTGAAAGAACTGTGAACATGCTTCTCTGTCCCTTCCAGAACTGTCAATCAACTTAAGGCTGGACATTTTTTGCACAGAAGAGTTCAGTTTTTGAGAGGGGGAACAAGCTTTTTCACTAAATAAAAATCTTAACAAAATTTACTTGAAAACATTGGGATTTTTTCAAAAATCCGAACATCCAATCATAATACTAATGAAATAAAACTGTTTGAATGAATGTGGGAAATGCACCAAAACCACAAGTGTTTTCTCTTGACCCTTCCTTTTCCAGACCTTGTCATGAATAGCTTTTTAGCAGGGAAGATGAAGACCAGCCTAGAGTGCTTCTGTGGCCTTACACTGAAGTCAGCCAGCTCCCTCAGCCCTGGGACACTTCTGAGCTGGGATCATGGACCTGTGTGAGTCCTCTTGGGAGATCAGGGACCTGTATAAACCTCCTGGGAGACTGCTCACTTGGCCCTAACTGGAAAGCCCTTGATATTGTGTGGTGGTGTTTGTGAATGCAGCCTCAACTTCAGCAAAATAGCAGTCATTTGCCTTAAAGATAAAGGAAGAGCAATTATTTTTAATGGTATTATCTGATTTAAGAATATATGGCATGTGTGGGGTTTTAGGGGTGTCAGGCTCTGATTTTAATAGACAAAGTGTGCCCACTGAGAGAACTCTTGGTCCTCTGGAAGAGGGCACGAAGTCCTGTGGGTATCAGTGAGATCAGGTTTTCTCCAGAATGTTCTCTGGCTGTGAGTGGCAGTGACGGCTTCTCACCATCTTTAGGGTTGTGCCTTTAGTGCTGTTCCCTTGGACACTGCATTTACACTTTTTTTGGAGGTAGGTTGAGGGGGGTTTATGGTAGGCAGGGGTTTGGCAATGTTTAGGTCCATTGAGGTGTCTGATGGGAGTCAGTGGGTTTTAGGGAATATGTCACATTCTTAGAACCAGGCATGTGTGAAGCAGTGGGTTAGCTAAGGCTGTAGATCAGGTTTTGTGTATTGTGGCTGTGGACTGTTCTTTCCATCTATTAAAGTGATATCCTGTTTTCCCAAGAATATCATATTTAGGAGAAAGCTAGTCAAGAATTCTTCTAAGTAAAAGACCTTTTTTTTCTGTACTTCACATAATAGCAGTTCAGTCGGATAAAAATAGTACAGAAAACAAATTAAACTTACAAATGAGAGGATATTAGACTTTGGTCATCTTAAAAGTTGGTATTGGCCTTTTTTCTGAGAGATTATTTTATTTGTTTGGGGTTTTTTTCTTTTTATTGATCTTCTTCCCCTTCAATGTTGCCAAGGTTTCTCACTGTTTTGTTGTTGCTTTCTCATAAAACTCCCCGCAATTCTTAAGGGAAACATTCTCATTAAGGTCACAGTGGTAAAAGAAATCTTTATGGCAAGGTTAGGAAGTATTTCTAACTATTTGGAGGTATTTTTCAAGGCAATTTATCTTTACAGTGGTCATTTAAAACTAAAATAAAACTCCAAGTAATAAGACCCATTCTTTTCCACCAAACCATGTAGAGCCCTGGACTTCAACAGGGAATTGTACATGAAACCGTTGAACATGGTGTAGAAGAGCAGTAAAACCAACTTTCCAAATGGAGAATAAAAGAGTTTTAAAACACTGTCTAAACAGTTTTGCTACTTTTAACTTTGCTGATAATTACTTTGATACAAATGTGCTGATATTTGTCATCCCCAGGAGTGGAAAAATGCTTACCTGCATGGAAGAGTGACTGCCAGATAGGCTTGGTGCTCACCCTGCTCCCCACCCCAGACACGAAGGCTACATTTAGAGCAGGAAATTAAGCAAAACAGAGAGCATTCCCAAGCACTGGCACATGGAAAGCCATGCTGGGAAGTTCTCAGGGGGGTTCTTGATGGGGTTCTGACCACTGCCAGCTGCTCTATGCCTGTGGCTGGGGCAGGATGGGGTTTGCAGGCAGTTTGCTCTGATGGTGCAGAGATGTGAGCTCTGTGTCCACCCAACCCTGGTGCCTTGCAGTGTTCCCAAGCACGTTTGTTTTACTGGTAAGGCTACTAGATGTACAAGTGTGTTTGTGTGGGGTGCTTTGCTGCGTTTGGCATAAGAGTAAGCTCCCTCACTCACAGGAGCATGCAGTAATTAGTGTGGAGCTAATGGCACACCTGAATGCTGCAGCTTCTTGTACAGTCACACTGCCACGTAGGCCAGCCCTGTGCTGTACACAAGTAGGGCATGTTTACACTGCTGTTACTAGATCAGCACTACAGCCTGTACCACACTGGGTTACAAATACCTGCTCTAACAAATATAATTAGATGAGCATGCAAATGTCTGAGCAGCCTTAGCGGTAGTGAGGTGTGAAGAGGACAGGAGCATGTAAGTGATGGCTGTAAACTGGACTTACTGTCTAAGAGTGCAGAAAATCTGCAGGAATCCAGTATTTTATAAATTGGGGTGGCAAGTGTTCAAAGCATGTCTAAGTACATTATTTAAGGACAATTTACGGATGTTTATCTTTCTACATTGATGGCATATACTTATTTTTTTTAGTAATTGCTGCGGAGCTTGTGTGGGATCTGAAAGCTGGCTGGCAAGCTTTCAGTTTCTTGTATTTTCACTGTCAATGAAGACTTTGTCATCTGAATTTAGTTGCCAGTTCTGCTGAGAACACACAAAGTGGAGTATCACGGGTTTTGCTCCTGAGAGCTCCGTGGTTCTGCAACACCAGCTCTCTGTGCAGGGGTGTGCAAGGGGAGTGCACTAGCAGGGCATTGGTGCCAGGGTGATTTCTCCCCAGGAGATAGGCAGAGCTGTGCAGGTGGAGTTGGTTGAGACTTCAGGTTTCTAATCCAAAATCTGCTGGCAATAACAATAGAGTTCCCGTTTAGTTTGATGGAGTTTAGCTCAAACATTGATGGCACAACTCATCATCTTAGTCATGGCGTAAATCTGGTGAGGATGATGCTTCATATTCCTCCCTCATCCTTCCAGAATGGCGCTGGTGAGCAGAGTGATATGTAGGAACAATGGCACTTGTATTTAATAAGACAAATCAAACCAGAGCAGGAGTAGAATTCTTACAATTCTTGCACCTTCTGCAGACTCAATAAAAATAAAAAATTTTCTATTGGGTTGAATGGAGCACTGGCTGAAAAGCAGATAATCTTTGTAAGCATGTCAGGAAATCGGGGCTGCTTTCACTGACCTTCTGGTTAGCTTCTGCCGTTGTCTGCCATGTCACTGAGCAGTGCATATGTGACTGATGGCTCTGTGGAGCATCTCGGTGGTACAGCCCTTCCTCTGCAGCATGACACTATTGTGCTGCTGATTGTCTGAAGCTACACTTGCCATTTAGGGTGGCAAAACAAACAATGGTTTGGCAGGTAATTGCCAAGTTCCCCTCCCTCAGAATGGATTCTGACTTCTTTTTCAGTCTGGAGGTCTCTAGCACCAATGTCTCTCTCGGCAGTCACAAAACTGTTTGGAATTTGGATTTAGAGCTACATCTGGAGGGAGAGGCTTTCTTGCAAAGGATTTACAGTTTGCCAATGCACATGCTAAGAAGCTGCTTCTAGAGCAGTTACTTGTGAAAAAGCACACCCAGAAGTGACTCCTGGTGTGCTTTTTGGTCAACTACTGGAGGACTCCCTGAGCAGGATATTTGTTTGTCTTTACCTCAGAGGAGCAGGGAGCAGCTTTTCAGGCAGTGCATGCTGTGTGCCAGCCAAATGTGCCACAGCCGGGCCTGAAAACTATTGTTTGGTGACAAGCTGGAGGCTGGTTTGGGAAAAAAAAGGGTGATCTACTTAACTTACTTGAGGAGAGTGGTTTGATCATGAACCCTGGGAAGTAACATAAAAACAGCTCTTCAGTGTCAACAGAGCACTTAGTTGTGGATGGGATAAGTTAAAGCCTTGTCTGGGACTATTAAATGAAAGACTAATTATAGTTGTGCTTTTGGTAGCTCATTGATTTCATTCTTTGGCTGTAATCTGTAGGAAGCATCACAGTCATTAAAACACATTGGTACCCTGCTAATAGTGAAGAACTGCACTCCAATAAAAACACAGCCTTTAGACAATAGAACAATATTTTACTAGTGGAGTGTCTCACAGGGATTTTAGTTGAATATGTTTGTTTTTCATTTGGAGCACATTCACTGAAATTTGCAAATGCAAATTAGCAAATGGTTACAACAAACTAAGAACATCCACGTGGCATGCACTTAATCAAGGATTGCTGTGTGAGCAGAGCCTGTGCATGGGCATACATCAAAGCTGGTATCTGCCTATGTTGTAATGTATTCCTCCACATGACCATATCCCATACATGGTACTTATTATTCTATTAGTACCCCAACCGCAAACCCTTTCCAATATCCATCTGTGAAGATGCAAATAGCTGAGTACTTTGTTTTATTAAGGATCAGCCATTAGGGGGTCGCTGGTTAAAAGTCTAAAGATCATTAGAGGGATTCTTAAAAAATAAACAAACAGCTGTTGTCATATATCTTGAAGAGTTTCTGTTGTACCAATGCAATTTTTATCTGTGGTGATGATGTTGTCATGGGAACATATGCACAGGGGAATTAAGTGATGTCAGGAAAAGTGTAAATGATGCAAACAGTCCTCATTTGAAATGTTAATTACCACCCTTCCCACTACTCCAAAGAACAGTTCAGTGTGATTTTATTTCAGATGTAGGGGAAAATATGACACTTTTGTCTAACAATAAGTAGCTTACATTGTTGTACCAAAGTGAGTATGAGTCAGTGAGTTAATCTGCATTGGCAGCATTTGCACTGGGGACCATCTGCAGCCCTGCTTGTCTGAGCATCAGTAATATTCCTCTGTGAATATCTCATCTTGATGGTCAGGGGAGGCAGGCAGCCTCTTTAAAGAGTTCCATAAATGCTTATAATTGCTGCATTAAACTTCAGTTTATTATTTTCTCCAGGTGCAGGTATGCGGATGATATGAAACCCCACTGCATTTACATACAAATTGAAGATTTTTATTAATCAGCCCAGTAACAGGAATCAAACAGCAACACTCCATCAGGTCCTTAAATACATTTGGTGACATTTTTACCATGCATTAGCATGATAGGGCAAGCAGAATATAATGTACCAATGATTGCTTTTCCATTGAAAGCACAAACGGTTTCATTTTTCCTGTCATCTCAAATAAGTGTTAAAGAGGGTTTGGAGGCTATTGTGTATGTTCCGTATGCTAGGGACTTACAAACACTGATGGCCACATTAAATAACCATTAGTGGCTCGGCTTAGATCATTGCAACATCCCTCCTCTTCAGAATTTATTCTTTGATTTAAAGTGAAAGCAATCTGTGACTGCTTTCATAAAGTCCTTCGGCTCCCTCCATTTTTTTTTTCTCAAACAAAATGCATTACAACAGTAATTTTATGACTGTTAAGATAACTGCCGTTAACAAGCACTTAATTAAAATGTACAATAAATAGCAGGCTGCAGTCTTATCTCCTCTCATGAGCTCCCAGCAGCCTGAGACTCCAATGCACAGCCCTGCTGTTCCTCGGCTTGTTTGCAGATTAATTGCTTTTCTGTCTGGCAAAAGCTGCTTCTCCTTCAGCCAGATCGTAAATGACCAGATAGGGACTTTATCAATCAAGCTACTACTTTCTGTGATCACTTCCATTCAACACCTTCTGAATTTCGCATTGAGAGGAACAGAAGTTATAGAGATAGGATTTAACATCTTCGTTTTTGTGTGCTTGGAATTTACGATAGTGCTGTCACCATTTGACACTGTTAATCTTTACGTACAATACCCTTGGAGCAAGACTGGTTTTGTTCCTGGGCTGGAACCATCCCTTGTAAGGATTGTGAAGAATACATGTGAAACACAACCGAGGTGCCCAGCCAAGAGTGCAAGGCTGCATCTCTTCATAATCTGTGTGCACGCGCTGATGTGGCTCAGCATCACTCTGGAACCTTGGATTCTGATCAAGACAGCAGTTTGCAGTTGTATTAATTGAAAACTTGTTTTCTTGTCATTATTTATCATTTATATGGGGCTGTTGTCTGAAGACCTCAGCCGTGGCTAAAGGTAGTTGTTAAATGTGCCTTTGATGGAATCCATATTATGCTCAAAGGAGGTTTTGGAAAATCAGAAGTTAGAGTTCTGCTATTTAGACTTTGCCTGTCAACAAAACCCTAGTGCATAGAGATTTTGGGAAACACAGTTTTTTGCAAATGAATTTTGATTTCTGAATTTAGTAAGATGATCTAAACAAGTCTAATTGCTGTAGAAATGCTTTTCTTTTTACAAAAAGACTTTAACAGAACAACTCCTCCTGCTACTTGCAGAATGCACAAGAGTTAAAAATGTAAATATGATACCAGAGTGCAAATGTACCGTATGCCACTATAGAAATACAATCCTTGAACTGCAGAAGGTATGTTGTTTTCTTCTTACCTGCTCAGAATATAAACAAATCTCTAATTTAACAGGTTTATCTCACATGCTGAGCAAAGGGAATGGCTTCCATTTGGAGTTCTAACATGCACTGTATAGTAACTTTGAAAATGCACTATATTAAATTTAGGCTGGCTTCTGAATACACATGAACCTGCAGTGTTAAACATAATTTGTGTAGCTGCTTCAGTGTCATCAGTAAGGTCAGTCTTCTTAAACTAAACCAAAATGCTTTTCCCCCACCCCCACACACTATTCTCTGAATACAGCAGCCCTGCGAACAAGTTTTGTTGTTGTTGTTTGGTTGTCTTTTGTTTTTCTCCTCCTGTCAGTTAGAGAGGCAAGGGACTTCCCTCACGGAAAAACTTAAGCCTAGGAGAGCCAAAATGCAGGAGTTCCCTGACAGCAGCGTGCAGATTTATGTTAGCAGTCTCTAAGGACATTTGGAGCATCTTTGCAGAGGGTGTTTTCTTGTCTGAACTCCTTTGAGTGGTCTTCTCAGAGCTTCATTCTTAAAACACATCACCAGGAGTTAATTGTAAATGAATGGAAAGGAGAGTGGCCCTTAAGAGGCCGCTGCAGCCAGCCCTGTTGGCAGATGTGCTCTCAGACAGTCCCTGAGCAGATCCATCGAGGGACTGCAGGAGTGTTGGGGTGAGTGATACACGTGTAGCTGTGGAAGGAAAAACCCCAAAGCCATGGCACTGTTCTCAAGGCGCAGGAAGGAAGAAGCTGCTGATAAAGAGTTGCTGTAAATCTGCTAAAGGAGAAAAACCACAGCTGTTTGGAATCCTCCAAGCTATTTGTCATGGTCACTACACTGCTACCACTTAAATAAACAAACAAACAAACAAGCACAAAAGATAAAGACAAGAAATAATCACTGAGTGCATCAGTGAGAAAAGAATGTGAAGATAGTAAAATTACATACATAGGTCAAGCAATTTGCACTGTAATGCTGCTGCAGGTGAATGGCCCTGGTGTAAGATCCATGGTCATTTGCAGCTCTGATGTGGTTATGACAGAGAAATGTTGTTATCATTAGGGTGTTTCTGTGCACAAGGGTCACAACAGCATTTACATCTGACACCTGTAACCTTTAGGTGAACAGACAGATTCACAGAACACTCCTTTGAAGGAGGGGGATGCACAACAAACCACTGTGTGTCTTTTTGTGTTTTTTTCTTATTTAATTTGGCTTACTCTCAAACTAGGCCTTGCAGTTGCCCAGCTCTTATGTTTTCCCATGGCACCTGTACCTTTGAAATTCTGAGTTCTGACCAGTTTTCCCTCTGCCTTCATAAGTCAGCAAAGATGGGGTGTTTTTCTTTTGGACTTTCCTGATGTCTTGAAATCTCTGCTTAAAGTGCAGCTCATGCTTCTTTTTGTTGAGTTGCCATTTATGTCCTGAGCTAGTAGCAGGCTGAGCTTTCTTGGTGAGATCTTTTTCACTTCAGATTCTTTTCAGGTAATTTTTCAAATGTTTGGTGTTCCCCTCTTGCTCAGTATTGTGTCGTTTGTGAGAGCTTTGTTGAAAAGTGAAATGGCTTGATATAGACTGAGCTTTTCCAGATCATTTCTAATACACCTGGATACTGGCTCAAAATGCTGTTGCATAAGCAAGATTTCAATGTGAGTGGCTATGGGTTTCATTGCAGGTGGGAGGGAAGAACATTAGGCACTAATGGGGCAGGCCCACTTAAGAGTACAGCCATGGCTGATTAATCCAGATCATCTCACTCCACTCATTATAGCATATGTGTTTTAATTTTTATTACTTAGAAATTTATTTTGAAATTATGCTGATTAAAAAGGTCATATTTCCGTCAGTACCTACATTAATTCAACCTTGTAATATTTACTTCACCCACTCAGCTGGGTGGAGTGACTTTTTTATGGATGAGCAGATGTTATAGCTGAGCTGTCAATTTTTATATTACTTCATTAATTTATTCACAAGAAATATTTTAATCCCAAACACTCCACTGTGAACAAGTGGCAAGAGTTCTGCAACACTCTGACAATTCAGTGATATCTTCTTCACATTTTGAAATGGAGACATTCTCAAATCTTACATAAGCAAATGTAGTATGCACTGAATATTGTATTTTGATATTGCATTTGGTGTGAACTTTGCTAGTTCAGCTGAGTGAAGCAGTCTTTACCTGTGAAAATGTCTATAACTTCATATAAGTCAAATAATTCAGCAGGTGAGGTTTTCTTGTTCTCTTGTAATATTCTCAGTTTAGCCCTCATATTGATCTTTATTCTTTCTGTCTCCATCATCAGTTAGCAAGGGTACAATCCTAAGGTACAGATATTTCTAGTTACCCTAATTTGTTTGATATGATCCTATGGATTTTTAAATTTATTATTTATCTACTTTATATATTCCCAGTTTGTTGAAATATTTCATAACATTTATGGTAGGGAAAGCTGGGGAATTGGGCACTCAGGAGAACAACTAATGAGACTTTTGAAAATTGAGGGAGGAAAAACAATTTCAGACTGTGGCATTAGCACATTGTCTGAATACTTCTACTCCATGGATAATGAGTTATTGGGAAATATTGTATTTTCTTTAGATTTTGTCATTAGCAATGAACATATCTTCATGTAATGAATACATATTTTGAAGAAGATTTTCACAGTCAAAACAGCTGAAATAACTATCAAAAACAGTTATGCTTTCTCTAAAAAAATGAAATTGAAAGCTGACATCCTGGATCAGAGCTGTGCTGCACGTGGCCAGCTCTGTGATGGGTTTTGCTGCAGAGCAGTGCACAAACATGTGATGTGGCAGGGTTGGGAAACCTGGATGCTCAGCACCCTGGGGATGGTGATGACAGCTTTTGTAGCTCCTCCAGGACAGGGCTGCACACTGCTACACCTCCAAGGGTGTGTTCAGAGCCCTACTCAGCATTGCTGCTGGCTGGTGGAAAAACAGAAATGCCCTTCTTAATGCAGCCAGTGATGGGAACTTCATATCCTTAAAGAGAAATCTGGAAGACTTCCCAGATTATCTACGTGTGCCTCTAACTTCAGAGGATATGACTGTGTGACTATGAGTAAAATTAGTATTATGGGGCTCTTGTTCTCTTGGAGTACCCTCATTTAGCCCTTCTAATGATCTTGGAGCTCCTTCTTCATTGCAGAACAGGTGCAAATCCTAAGGGAAAATAAACATATAGATATAAACATATATTGATCCCTAATTTGCTCAAATCATGTAATTTGGGGTTGATGAACAAAATGCTGTGAACTTGGGTAGATTGATACTAACTGAATTCTTATTAAGAACAGAAACTAATATGACTATTTAAATTCACTTAAATACTTATCACACATTTTAACTGATTTTTATCTTAAAGGACTTTGTGGGGATGAGACTAAAACTGTGAAGGGACTATTTTAGTGACACAGTGTCATTGTAAACTCTTCCCTAACAGACTCCGCCTGCTCCCTCTGTTCTACAGTGGCAGGAGCTAAAGAGATGTCCAATTCAGAAAATGTTGTTTGTGTTTCTTCCAAGGTAAATTTACAATTTTTTTCAGAGGTTATTTTTCAATAAAGCATTTAAACGTGTTATTAGCTGTGTTGAGTTAAGTTAAAAGTTGAATTTCAGCTACAAACCTAGTTTTCACATATTTTCAATTTTTGGTGATTGTTAGTCTTAATAACCAACACCATTTCCTTTGAAATGAGCAGTGAAAAACTTTGGAGTGATCAAAAGTATGTATTTTTCTGATTTTGTGTATTGAAGAGTAATCATGGAGTACTAACTTACTAAAAATTTTTGTGATTCTTCAGTCCTTTGGGTGCTTTTTTCCCTAGTAGAAATCTTCACTATAGTTTACATTTAGGCTGCATTTGAATTAATTATTGAAGGAATTTTTGCTCTTCTCCATGACTTATTTCTGCCCTCTGGCTGATCTGTTCATGATCAGCACTCACATCTCCAAGAGGCATAAAACAGATAGAAGGCTTTGATATTTTGGGAGGCCAAACTGAAGAGGTTGGAAGAATGTTTTAAGTTGCAGGAGAGCATTGGATGTCCATTTACATTCAAGTTGTTAAAACAATTGTTATTAAAGAGGGATAAACACTAGTTTTCATCTCACTCTTGCTGGTATTTTTGGAATAGACATGCACCCAACCCAGATATTCAGACCTAGAATTCGGGATTTGAGGGAAAGGTTCAAACTCTTATCTGAATTTTGCTGAGTCTTCCTGGTTTGATTCCCAGTCCAGCAAATTTTCAGGCACAGATGCTGGGTGCAGGCACAGACTTAAAGACCCAAGGGAATTTTTCTCTGAGTAATCAAAGGAATTAATTCTTTTCCATCCCTGCTGGTGTCATGGAGATGAGTGGGCTCCTCCCATTCAAAAGAGCAAGGTCAGGAGGATTTCTTGTGTCTTTTTGCCATAGCAGATACAATCTGCTCTGGTGTACTTGGATCCAGAAAGGGCTAAGACAAAATTCATGTGTTTGCTGGGGTTTGGTATAGGTAGGATGTTGCTATGAGCCACTACTTTACAAGGATATTTTTTGTGTGCATTTCTTTCAGCAGAGACACAGTGGCTGCAGTAGTTTTAAACTGTGTGACATTCTTGGAAATGTAAGTTCAGTGAAGGCAGGCTGAGGATTATGGTGTGTATTAGTATTAACCAATTACAAAAAAACCCTTGACAAATTAAATGTCAACTCCTACCCCGTTGTGGCTGCTGAAATTCAGATCCAGATGCAAGATTGGATCTTGTGTGTATCTTTGCTATGCTGAAACACAGTGGAAAAAAGCAAGGATATTCTCCTCTGCCTCTTAGCTAGCAGTTAATCGAGCTCTCTGTCTCAAATATCTTCTCAGTGATCAGGGGTTCTTAACTGCTCACATTTTTCATTCCTCCCATCACCTGAGAGGGCTTGTCAATTGTTAAACCAAGCAGCAGTGACTTCCCAGTAAAATAAGATGAAGCAAAGCAAACTCTTTTTCTTGTTCTGTGAAGTCTGTTTAACTCTGTTGCAAAGTACTTTTTCTGCCTTAGTTATGAGCAGGAAAACTCATGTCACTTTGTGCAGCATTTCAGTACCAAGTCTTTAAAAGTAATGCAATTGAAACTGGTAAAGACATGGGAGGTCACTGAATAATGGCTATTCCCAAACTGGAGTTTTCCCTATAGTGTCTATATATTCCCTAGAGCTTTTCCAAGTCTTGTTTTTTAAAAGTGTCCATTAATAGAACTAATTTCTCTTGGGAAATTATTACACATGGAAAAGGTTTCACAATAAATCTTTCCTATTACATGATAAATCAAAATTTGGAAAGTTGTGCTCTCAAACACAAGTTCTCATGTGCTGCTGATCACATTCCATCTCTCTGAGCACTGTCACTGCTGTTGGTATGTCTGATGGACCATGTCTTTTCCTAGTGGGTTTGACCAGAAATAATTTGATTTTGGCTTCCCTTTCCGTGGGTCATTGTGCTGTGTGGAGTAGGTGAGAACAAACCCTGGGTTTTTGGGATTTGCTGTGATGTGTGACTTCTATCTGCTTCCAGCCACAGACCAAGGGCCCAGGCTCTCTGCAGCCACAGCTGCAGGAGGGACAGGCACACACTTGGGTTCAGGGGAGCAGAGTCAGACCACAAATAGTCATGGCAGGAGAAAGGGGCCTTCCCCTTTTACTTGCAATTGTATTTGCTGTTGGCCATTCATTTTTGCTCTAACAATTGTTACCTAAGGAGGGGCTTTCCTTCAATCCAGAGTCAAGTCCGGGACTGAGTATAAGAGAATGGAGGTTTTCTAATTCATTGGGATTCAGTGTTCAGGAATAGCTCCCATATGAAAGAAAAAGCTCAGTAGGAGTGTAATGAAGAGAGGCAAGAGGCTAGGGAAACACAGAAGCAGACCTGCAGACTAAGCATCTGGCAGGTGGTTTATACTGGCATTTCTTTGAAATGAATTTGAGCTAATAAACTCCTGTGTTCAATTCTGTCCATAGCTGGTGTAAGTACAGAGAAGCATAAATGAAGCCAGTGGAGTAATGCTGAAATTAAATTAATGTTAAACATCTTGGGTAGTGCATCTATTTAATTAACTTATTGCATGAGTCATTTGTGAAAAGAAATTCAGTGATTTCTCCTGAAAAAAAAAAAGTTATTCCATTATTCTCTTGTACTGATAATTTGAGCCCTCTCTCTTTTCTCTCTCTCCTTTATACTTTAAAAACTTCTGTAACCCCTACTGTGTGCTTCAGAGGTGTAGCCAGAGCTCCAAGTTTGTAGAGATGAAGGGCAGCCCCTCTGGGCTGGGCTGTGGCACACTGGGTCAGAGGCACTGGCTCCATGCAGTGCTCTGGGTATGCAGTGAGAGGAATATCTTGTGCTCTAGGAGTTCAGTAGGGAGAATAAAGTTCCCATTGTGGAAACTGCTGTGCTCTAGCTCTGGTCAAAAGTGCCATTAAATGTTCACTGCTCAAGAGGTTCTTCAATGATGTGTTAAATTCAGAGGTTTCTAAATTTGAAAGTTTTGCATTTGATATAAAACTTATTAGAACTGTAGTGGTTTTTTCCTACATTGTAAAAATCCTACAAGCTGTTTTCTACAGAATTACACAGAAGCTGTGTATCCCTTAATTAGTTGCTTAAACACCACAACCTTGTTTAGCAGCATTTTATTTTTGTTGTTCGTTTGGTTTTGGTTTTGCTTTTTTTTTGTTACATATACCTAGAAAGCCTTCCCTAGACATGACTTCTTTCACTCCCTGAGGCAGTTTTATCAAATGCTGTGCAGGGGCCTGTTCTTGTCTTCTGGCATTTGTATGGCCTGTGCAAATATAGTGGATCATAGCCTGAAAAATCAAATAATAATTGAAGATGAAGGCCTTGAATCTGGAAACCTGTATATTTCACATTTCCAAACTAGATTTTGGAGGAACTGGTGTTTAGTGGCTCCTGTTGTTGTCTGGCATGTGAGTGCCCAGGGTCATTACTGCAGAGGAACTGCACTTGTGTCCCTTCCCTTGTGTCAGTATCTCCTTTCCTGTATCAGATGCACATTCACCCCTAGAACCATGAATGGGTTTCCATTCCTGTCAGATCAAGTCTGCTTGAATTCATTCTGCCAGAAGCTTTCTTAACAGTCCATCACCAGTAATATACAGTGACCAGGCATCCATCTGCCCTAACATCCAGTTTGCCTTGAACAGGATCTGTTGAAAATGTTCAAACATTAAACACTTCATGCATGATGTTTTTTGATGACTGGTCACTTCTCTCTCTGTGGTGATGCACACAGACCTTTGCTGACCTTTTAGGGTGTTAGAGGTCTCAGACCACCACTCTTCAGTGTCATTCTCACTGAAGGGACATCTTCTTATGAAGCTGTTTGAGTTTCTTTCACTCTTCAGAGAAGTGAGTTGTTTTTCTTCATTCATTACTATTCTGTTCATTTTTATGGATAGCTCTCATTTCAGCTTAACCCAAACAATAAATATCCAAATCCCCATGTCAATAGTCAATATTCTTTAAGATATGTAAAGGCATTATATTGAGCACTTCTGAAAAACAGACTCAGGGTATCATGAGCTGGTTGCTCCTAAATCAGCTGGTTGGAAAAATCAGCTGTGTATTTCCAGCTTCTCTTTAACCTTTCTCAGTGTTAAAATATTAGTCCCTCTCCAAGATAGGCTGTCAGAGGCAGACAAGTATCTTTGTATAGCCATCTCTTCAGGAAACAATCACCATATCTTTGAAAAAGTCCTTGGCAAAGTGCATGTTAACAAAAAGTGCTGGGAATTTTAGGTGTTGTCAAGAAGAGCATAGGATTGAATTCCACACCTGGAATTTAGAAGATGCCAAAGGGAGAAAAGAGAGCAAACTAATGGAGGGATTCAAATCAATTAGGTACAGAAAGAAGAGCAATCATGATGATTGAAAATTACAGTCTCTAGATGAGAAGGTAAATGTGACAAGGCACAGCTTACTTTTTGTTTCAGGACGATGTGTCAAAGGCAGCTGTGCATCACCTTCATGCAAAGATCTATTTTATGTCTTAATCTGATCCCTTGGTCCATGTGCCTTTAATTAAAACCAGAAGTGAGCCCTGAGATGCTGTGTGGAGAAGAATATGGTGTGCTAAGTCTGCATGCTGGGTCATCTCAAGTGAATAGGGTGATAGTGTTCCTGTAGTTTGGATTTAGAATAATTTGCTTGCCTAAGGGTTTGCTGCTTTAAAAACAACAACAATCACAAAACCGTGAAGAGCTTCATCCCTCCAGATCTCACAGAAGAGCTTTGACTGGCTGTTATTTTACACAGACTAGGGTAGCTTTCCTTGTGGATTTTAAAAAATCACCTCTAGGGCGAAGACTGTCCCTGTAGTTCCTCTTCCCTTGTGCTAGACGTATTTACGTCTCACACGTAAATATCATCAAACCTAAGTTATTAATTCCTTCTCAATTAGTTTGAAATCCTCTAGATCCAAAGCTCATCCCTTTTTAATGTTTAGCTTTTTAAATTTTTTTTTAAATCTCCTAGCACCATAAGAAGTGTGGACTTGGGCACTTTATTCAAAGAGAAATTAAAATCCCACTTTAAGTTGGAAATTGCATGAGGAGCTGTTGTGTTGCATGCACGTCTGAGAAGGGTTCTGTGAGCTGGTAATTGTAGCCAGTGCTGCAGGCTGGATCGTATGTCCAGGCTGGTATTTCAGCCTCCTCTTAGTGTCCAAAGAGTTTTAATAGGACAAAAGGCCAATTTCAAGTTTGACTATTTCAGTTTACTGGGATCTATGCTCAACACAAAACAAAATGCACTGTGGGGGTTGTGTCTTCTGTTCAACAAGGGGACAAGATACTTTCATAGTTAAAAATGGACATTTTCAACATGCTTATGTACAAAATAGATAAAATTTGTGAGCTAACCTTCAACCTCTTCAGCTTGTCTCCTATTTCTGTGGAGAGACTCTGCTCCTCCGAAGCGCAGAGGAAGAGCTGTCCATGTTAGTGAAGCCTTCCAGGACACTGGCATGGTGTGGACTGATGTAGGTACATTTTCCTTCAAAGCAGGAGCCTATCTCTCAATGTGTTAAAAGTGCACCTTGCCCCGTGTTCTGACTCAGATGAAGGAACCAGAGTTCAGCTGGCACCGGACTCTCCTATTTTGGCTGATAAGGTTTAGTGTAAACAAGTGCAGGTCTCTGAATTATCTGGCATGAGGATCAGTTAGGGGTGCTGGCTTCCTATAGCCTTAGTCTAGTTGGCCTAAATGATTTATAAACTGGCAACATGATAAATGTTGTTTTAAGTGGACAAATCACATTGAAGAGGTGTAACTTTCTGTCAGTGTGTAACATGACCGCCTCTCTTAGGGGAAGAATAACAATCACAAAGAGCAGTAAAGGTAACAGGATCACTAGTAGGCATATTCCTTCTCTACAGCATAAATCATTAGAGGGGCACTTCTTTCCTTCCCCTTTGCTTGCCCTTCTTCGTCCTTTCTTCCTTTTTTTTTTTTTTTTTTTTTTTTTTTATTTTTTTTTTTTTTTTTTTTTTTTCTAGCACCTCCATATCATTTTGGAAAGCTAAACCCTCCATTTGATTTGTGCTGCACTTTCTTCATAAATCTATGAAGCTTGTCTCCATCAAGCTGTATTTTCCATTAAAATATGGTTCCCAGGTGATTTTCAATACTATGAAAAACATGTAGCCATAAGTCTTTTACTGATTGTTTATTATCTGTTTAGGTGCTCCTGAGGATTTTGACAGCTAGGACTTGTATCATATGTAATGTAATAAAAGTGGATGTCTTCAGCATAACAGGGATAGCTGGCCCTTCATTTCTGTTGCCAGGGCTGTATTTGATTTCTGTGTGCTGGTTGGGGTTGTTTAACCTGAAACTTTGAGTCCACTCCAAATCAGGTCAGTTTAAGCTTTGTGTTTTCTTTGCTATATAGATGAACAAAACCCCCAAAATAAAATCCAAACAAAACACAACAATAATTTTCTTTTTACAAACAGCACAGGAAGCACTAACAACAAAGCTGGCATTTACACTGTTGCAGGAGTGGATTTAGTTCCACTGGTTTCCAGTATGGACACATTGTTCCACCTGTGATTGCAGGAAATGCAGCAGGACACTGTATGTCTGTCCTGGATATGAGTAAGAGGCATGCTGTGGGTTGCAATGTATGAAGCTGCTCACAAGTAGCTGCTAGAAGTTAATGCTTTGAGAGGCTGGTTTGTGATGATGTTTGTGAAAACTGATAGGAATTCATTAAAATGTCTATCCATGGGCAAAAGTGCAGATCTTTTGCAGGCAAAGTTACCCCTGGCCTTAAAGGGAACTTTACTTTAGGATTACAGGATCAGCCAGTATTTAAGCACTGATTATCTGGGAGAACACAATAAGGCTGGCTGTGGAATAAAACCTTACCTAAACCCCAACAGCATGCTGTGAGTTCAGTTTGTCAACTCTGTGTATTATTACATATCTTATTATCACAAGAAAAGCCACAGTCATCCTGACAAGGATGAATTTTGCTTAGGAAAGTTTTTCAGGCATGGCCCCCTCAGAGGGGGAAGGGAAAGATGGAACTGTCTTGGAGGTGGGCTAGGAGAACAGAAGTGGACTAGCACGTAGTTGCTCTGTGGTTAGTAGCAAGGCCAGTCTCATGTGTTGACTCATCATTTCCTCATCAGTGGAACAGGGAAGTATTGATTGTCATTATAAACCAGTGCAGGAGTCAGAAGGAAAACAACTAATAATTATTAGGACAATTTGTAATTTAAAGGTCGGCTTTATAGCAAGCAAGCAAAATAATTTACTATGGTCAGGAAAACTACTCAGCTTGGATTCCAGTGTCTTTATAATGTGGAATGTCCTCTCCCTGCCCTGCAGAAATATTGTCCCAGTGGTATTGACACAGTGGTTACACAGATTTGATATAACCTTGGGTTTGCATTGTATCTTCTCCGGTTGAACCTCAGAAATGGTTGTCCAATGAGAAATTACCATTTCCTAAATGCTTGGTAAAGCACTTAATTGTGAAAATAACTAGTTTACCTCACATCAATTTGAAAAATTGCTCATTAATTTTTGAGGTGCAGCCACCTTCCCTGGAGGACAGAACTACTGATCTCATCTGTACCTAAAACTTGGCTTTGCTTGCTAGCAGGCGTGTCTGACCTGCAAATGAAATTTGGCTTACTGTCTCAGTTTCCTTATAAACAGCCTTGGCTGCACCTTTGGCAGAACACATGATAATTAAACAGTTGTGGCTTGTACTGTACAGGCTGAACAGAGCTGGCAGGGAAGAGTTTAGATGACTGTCATGTAGCACAGAAACAGTTTCCCTCTGCTTTTAAGTGGCATTTACTAGCAATGTAAAGTTGAAACTCTCTAAGAGCTACGTGAGCTTAAAGTAGTTCTACTTTACTTTTCTTTCTTATTATTTCCTTAATATATTGTTATTTAAGCCTAAATTATCTGTGCAGCTGGTAGAGAAATAAGTCAAGATAGAGAACAGAGATTTGAAGGAGCTGAGATCTGAATCAGAGCCACTACCTGAGAAATATTTTCTTTACCTACAGAAGTTTTAAAGCATCCAGGCCTTGTTTAAATATAGTGAATTGTTCAAATCCTCTGGAGGCAATTAACAGCAGACTTCTACCAATGCAAACTGCATTGATAGATGAGCTAGGCACATTTTTCAGTGTTTGAAATTATCTTTGCTCAAAACTGAAATGACTTCAACTGCTGAAAACTGAATTTTAGTAGGTTTTTAAAAATATATTTTGTTTTCAAAACAAAGTTTTGTTGGATCTTTATTTCCACTGGACTCTAGCCATTACTAGCTAAGTAATTCCATGTGTGGACCTCTTGTTTCTCAATTGTTATCTTCTGCTTTGCTTTTAGTCTGCAGAATAGCCATTCTCTGCCCTCAGTCTTGGCTGTAGGGATTTCAGCTTCTGAGATTTGGCCCTCCTTTGTCCACAGTGTCCAAGGAATGTTCCAAGGCATAGCAGGGAAATTGAACCAGGGTGTCCTGAGTCTTCCCAAAGAGATGCATAGCATGCACAAAGGTTTTTCCAGAAGTTCACTGGTGTCCAAATTTACACCCAATGTACTCTTCCATCCTTAGTATAATACTTTAGTACCGATTCACTCCTGAAATGAAAACTTCTTGAAGAGCAGAGGCCGAAGCAGTTAAAATCCTCTGGGTTATGATAATTTAGAGCCAAATGGCCCACTGGTTAATGTCATTTGCCTTATGACCAGTTATTAGGTATTTCCTTATTAAGCAGAAAATCTCTTTTGCCCAGTGTTGTAAACCAACTTAATAGCACTTCATAGCAGTTGGAAAAAGAAAATTGGGGAAGTAGGATTCATTTACTGGCCATTTCAGCATTTGAGACATTCCTTTTGTTTCATTTTTAAATAGAAGCTGATAATCAGAATATTTGTGTGAATATTATCTCAGTAAGGACATTAAAACTGGAATATGTCATGTCTTTAGTTCTGACACCCTGAAAGGATGTTATTGCTGAACATCCTGTGCTGTTGTTTTAGGGGTTATGAAACTGAACCCACCAGCTTGGGAGAAATAAAACCTTTCATTCACCAGTTGTCCTACTTGCCCTGATGCCCCTTTCCAAGCCAAGCTCTATTTCCTTCTACATGAGTGCACCAGACTTTCCCAACTGGTTACAGGGTTCTTGTAGTTCCTGATGGGCTGCACAGATTTGATAACAACTTGCTTCATCCGACTTTGAACATCCACTATTCTGTTTTGAATACTGTGATTATATGCCCTGTGCTGTTCTTCTTGGCTGTTCTGGGAAATTATCATTCTCATCTTTCCCAACCCTAGGTCACTTATTCCCCTTTTTTCCTTGACATGAAGGATAACTGCTCTATACTTTGGGTGTTTGCATGCAGCATTCAGTACATATTTACCAATGAGATGTCAGCCTTCTTTTCCTAGCTGAGCTGAGGGCTTTTAGCCTCCTGTCATAGACTCTGTTCTTCATGCCCCTCAGCTTCCTACTTTTCTTTTTTCTACTCCTATTTCATTCTGAATCTGCCTTAATTCTGGTGCCCTTGGTGGGGAGATCCATACCCAGTTCTCCAGGCCATGTGGTACAGAGACTTGGCCCATTTTTCCAGGGCTGACATGCCTTGACTCATATTCTAGGATTTTGTTTTGTTTTTTTATGTCCACATCAGCAAGCTGGCTTGCCATCTTATGAAAGATAAATATGCCCAGGTCACTGTCAGCTGAGATGTTTGCACTTCATTGCAAAGTTATTACTGTTATTTGTCCCTAAAAGCATTCACTTTTTACACTGCTGGGTTTTTTACCATGATTTCCAAATCTCCAACTCATCCCTTTGTTCTTGTGGAAGTCATCTGGCCTTGCCTGGGCACTGACAAAGCCTCCCTTGGGCTGGAGCAGAGTTCCACTCTCACCTTTGCAGTCTGCATTTAGAAGAATCGATGCATTGCCTCCAGTGACCGTGGTCTGCAGTGAGACAGCAAATGTGGCCAGAGGATGTTCCAAGTCTCTGTAACTGGTCATGAGCACGAGCACAGGCACTTCCAGCTCCTTGTGGCCGTTTCCCAGCAGCATTTGTAGCTAATATACTCTCACAGTGGCTGTAAAAGACTCCTGGACTAATCTATCTGATGAAATAGGATGAGTTTCAACTGCTAAGCCCTCCCTCCTGAGGCCAAATGCTTTAAAGTAGGATCTGATGCAGATCCTTATCCTAGCACTGTCAATAATGTTTTCAGAGCACGTCACCTCTTTTTCCTTTCAAATGTAGTTTATTAATTTACTGATCTTTCCAAGTCAGATAGCAGTTAATATACACTATTGTGTGAATTGGGTGGAGTTGATTTAATAATAAATAGTACCAAGTTTAGTTTAAAATTTACATTAGTATTGCCAGTAACAGCATGCAAAAGTCATAACTAGGAGTCCTCTTCTCCATACAAACACACTAAAATGAAGAATTTAGTTACAAACTTCCCAAAAATTAAAGCTGCAGTTCTTTTCTGTGTGTCTTCTGACTCTGAAGATTTAATGTTTCAGTCTTTTCTCAACTACTGTGATGCTTAACAACAGCTCCCTTTGTTGAAATGTTTTTATTTAAAGTCACTTAGCTACAGGGCTTGAAACATTTCAACAAAGTTGAACCAATAAAATCCAAGATGATGCAATAAAAACCATGAAATATTACTTCTCCCTTCAACAAAAAAAAAAAAAAAAATTGTCTTTGCATAGGTAGATCCAGAAATATTTTTCTCTTTGGTCATAGCAAGAAATAAAGCTATTTCCCCAGGTGGTGATGCCTCTGAGAAATGTGTGGAGTGCTGCTCAGTAAGAAGTTGACCTGCTTGGATCCAAACCATTGAAATGAGGGTCTAGTGCTGCAAAGGGGGCCATGCACATGGGCACTACCACAAACACGCAGCTGAGACTCCAGGGTTGGCTTTAAAAAAGGAGATGCGGCCTTGCTTGTGGCAGGACTGTGGTTTCTATCAACCAGAATCACAGGCTTTTGCATTCCTTATTGTATTTATGAAAATTATTTGATGCTGTGAATAATTCAGGAAATTTCAAGATTATGGGGCTGCCTTTTTAATCTTGTGTTTTGTTTTGCTTTTAAACACATTCGTTTTCAAACTTGTGGTTTCCAAATGGCTACAACTGTCATTTCTCTCAGGCATAACTCAATTAAGGAAAATCTCATGACACTTCATATTTTTTGGTTTATATGTAGAAATTCCCTGTCAAGAATAATAACATTTTCTAGTTGTGAGTTCTTGGGTTTGCAATCTTGGAATGTGTTTTCTATGGGTCCTCATAATTTTTCATGCTAGGGTGAACATTCTTGATTTGTACTTTGAATATTTGATAAAACAAATATACAAAAAGCACTTGAAAAGTTAACAAGCATAAAAATGGGAATTAATTTTGCAAGGAATTTCCAAGTACTTTTGCAGCACTGGCTCTTGCACATCTTTTGCCTGAAGAATTGGTCTTCCTTTAAACATTCACATTTAAGCAGCTGGATTCGTTATTGAACCAACTATCAACAGCCAAGGGATATGGCCTTTATCAAATTTAATAAACCTTTGAGCACTGCAGAAAGAATACACTTGTCTTTAAAGATCAGCCTGTCCAAATGAAAACTAAACAGAAACTCAGATCAAATTCTTGCGTGTGGATGCATTGTGAAAGCCAGCTGTTCAGTGTTTTGCAATAGAAATTAGTAATTTTAACAAAGCATTATACTTCTTTTGATGGCCTATAATGTTTATTCTCTGTCTTGTTTTTTATTTTTCTCATTTTTTTTTTCATTCTCCTTTGACATGGAGATCAGAATCTGACCTATGTGTTGTAATATGCTAAAAGAAGTATACAAATATAAGCGTGTCTAAATATGTGAATACAAGTTAGGCTATTAATTCAAAGTGCCTTGCCATGTTTATTAATGTTCTGTGTTACGAGATTAAAGCTATAATTTAGAGTTACAGGAATTATAAACAACTCTTTAGCAAGTCATATACTAACCATAATAACTTTTACAGGGTGGAGTGTAATTTATTCAACATTGTAAGGAAAAATAAGGTAAATGAGTTAGTTTAGGGGTGGGGCAGCAGCAAACTGCTTGTGGAGACTCTTACTCCCTGAGGTGATAGAGGTTAAATGCATTACAGAGCTTATAGGCTGGCTCCCTAGAGAGAAAGGGGGCCAGACATTTCTAGCTGACATGTCAAGGACACCACACATTTGCCCTTCTGACTAATGGCACGATACTGAGCTGATAGCGAGGCTGCAGCAGCAATTTTCAGAGAGAAAAATGGAACACAATAGGTGGCTCCTAATTAGAGAGGAGGGCAAGATGCTGGCACAATCTTAGTGTTTAAGAGGTCCACTAACTGAAGGCACGGTGAGCCTGAGACCGCTAATACAAACTTGGAATATTATTACAGTATTATTGGCCAAGAAGGCAGTTTAGGTGAAGTGTCCACAAAGAAGCCTTCTCCAGTATAACTTTTGTAAGGAAAGTCTGGGCATTAAACTTAGGCCAGGTCCTTCACCACTGAAAACAGCCTTCTGCTTCAACTGGTTGTTTAAATGGGTTGTCTCTCAAGTTTCCACTCTAATTCACTAATTTTACTTAAGAGCAGCAGGACAGATACATAGAAACACTGCAGTGATGGAGGGGGGATGTGTCAGTGGATATGCACATGAAAGAAGATGCCTGGGGAGTGGCAGGATTACTGTGTGAAGGAGAGAAAGTTGTAAGGAGATTAGCGTATAGAAGGGAGTAAGGGGAAAACTTGGAGTAGGCAGGTGGAAGTGCAAGGAGAGAAGGAAAATGAGGAAGGAGGGGCCCTAGTTGATCTCAGTGTCACCACTCAAACCAAGAGCTATTTCACATTAAATTTGGGAACTCCTGACTCTTTAAAAAATCACCCAAACCACCAAACAACACCACTTGTGTTGCAGAGATCTTTTAGCTAGCAGATGCTGTATAGTAACATATTAATGAGGCTTGGACCAGGCAAAACACAGCAAGCCAAAGTTGTGATTCCTACTTGCAATGCTATTTTACTGCAGCTTTAAATTTTTAAATCTTTAGATTTAAATTGTTTAAATCTCATCAGAAAGTTATTTGTTTCTTTTAATGTCCTTTTAACATCACTCTTCATGAAAGACCCAGACACAGAAGGGACTACTACATAGGTAAGCAGATAGTCTTGAATGTGGAACCATGTGTTTGGGGAGCAATATTGCTGCTAGATGAAAAATCTCTTGAGAAGTCTTAGACATTGTCCTGAAGAGCTTGGTGAGAAAATGAGAGCAACGTGAGAAAAAGAAGGACTTAAAGAAGACCATCACCATTCCAGTATTTTCTGCTGTGCTGAGTCAGTCCTTTTGACAGAGGAAATGAGAATCTGAAGGTGTGGGTTTTACATGTTGGTTAGAATGGGTTTTGAGCTTAGCTGCTTGGTAGCAGAGATGTGCAAATGTTGCAATAGATCACACTGAAAGGTAGGTGGAAGGAAATGTTCCATTGATTAGGGTACATGGCACACAGAGAGCAACAAAAAGCACATATCTACTGCTCCTCTGCCAGGAGGAGCCTCCTCTTGCCTTTCCAGCAACCTCTCTTGCCCAACAAGCCTCAAGAATGCACACTCCCTTAATCCTCTGCTGGAAGTTTGGGGCTTGGTGGAAGAAAGGACCTTCAGCAGCAGGAGGGAGGGTTGTTTGGAAAATGAAATTCAGTAAACTCCAACCTCCAAGTGAACCTGCTGGGACTGATTTGCTGCCAGCCCCTGGGAACAAAACTGCAGCACTCAGTTCCTGAATCCCATCAGCTCCCGCAGCCTGGAGGGTTCACACTGCTCTATCTGGCACCTCTTCCCATGTCAGAACAAGGCATTGTGTGTGTGATTTCAACATGCTTCTGGTTTTGTTCTAACTGCCAAGAAACACTAGTTGCATTATTATGAAATGATTGAGGAGTATTTGCTCATACAAATTATTTGTTTTAAGAGTTTAGTAATTAAATGTCAACACGGAGTGTTGGTGTCTGAAAAGCTCTTGTGTGAAAGCCCTGCTCTAACTTGAAACTACAATACACTGTTTCTCTTCTCTCAAAACAGATTTGTTTGAAACACCCTATTTGGTAGAATGCATCTTGCTGTAACACGCATGGTCTTTGGCCTTCAAAGACACCCTTGTGCAAAGGGCGTGTTGCATTAATTTGTTCAGCCAATTTAGGGTGTGTGGCATTAATTTGTTTGGCCAATTTGTTTAGAATCTGGCAGGGCATAGGCACCCAGTGCAATGTCTGTGCATAATGCCTGTGTCATCTCTACAGCAGATCTCAAGAGCAAGAGATTTACTGCGTGATGCCGGCCACACCTTGAGCTGCTGCAGGGGAACAAAGGCAGGAACCGAAGCAGCACGGTGCTGGGGGCGAGTATGGAAATGCATTTCATACTTTGAACAACTGGTTTCCACACACAGTGCCTGAGCTGCAGGAGTAAGAGCTGGTATGATTTCACTGCCAGCACTGGCTGTGCTCACTTGGGGCACAGAGGGTGATAATCACACACACAGTAAGCCCCACTCCACCTCAGTGAGAAGCCACGTACAGTTTAGTATGAAACAGCTACACTTTCGTGCAGTAGTGCGTAGCTCACTGCAGAATGCTAAAGCCCATCCAGCTTTTGGCTTGCACAGAAATAATGTATTTGAATCCATTATAATTTTGTGAGATGCTTCTCTCTCGTTCCTATTTTCTGTCATGTTCAAGATGAATGGTAATATGCTTTCCAAAATATTTCTTTGTAAGGACCAGCTAGTTATTACTAAAAATTGTAAAGATGACCAAGGTCAAATTCAAAAGTAAACAGCTGTTGTTAAAAATGTGAACACTAATTGACTTCAACTGCACGAGGCTTTACATTGAATTGTTGATGAAAATCCTTGTCTTTTTTTTTTTTTTTGGTCTTAACAGGCAATAAGTTTTGGCATTAGAGCTGGTGGAAAAGACTGTAACACTCTCTATTTTCCATTAAAATTTATTTTTCAAATGTCTATAACACCAGTTAGTTTTCTTCTTAGGATAAATGTTCTGATATTTGTGTTGTGGTTCTGGGAACACATCTATATTCTGAGAAAGACAGGCATTGAGGTTGGTGACATCATGGAAGACCTTTTGCTTCACTTATGTCAGATTTTTTCACCCTGGCTTCCTACACTGTTGAATTTAACAGAGTAGATAAATGCAAGAAAGGGTACCAGGCCTAGATGTGCATACATAGAGACTTTCTTATATACATTTATATTGTGAGCTGCTGTCAAAGGATAGAGAAGGCTAAGAATTTTGTGCCATTTATAAAGGTGTCCTTATACCGTGGTTTAGAAACACATGTGCAAAGTCACCAGGTTTATTCACTGGGCACCCAGGAGTGAGGTGTCACTGAGATGCTGAAGACTGGAACTTGTGCTGTCCACGTCACGTATGAAATGCCAAAAAAATCAGGTGTGCAGAAATGCTCCCATTTCCCAGAATAGGACTGTACATTTCAGAGTGTGTTAAGGATACTAATGGATGACCTACAGTGAGCTAAACACTGTGCAATCTAAAGCCAAGGGCTTTATGCCAGGCTTAGAGATTTTTGAATGGTAACACACTTTTCGAAGAGCCTAAAAGTAATTAGCCTTTCACTCCAAGTTGACACACTTATACTTTTAATATCAGGAATAAGTAAAAAGACTAAGGCTTCTAACCTCAAATCCATAGCAGCTTAGGCACTTTCACCTCGCTGGTTTTGTTATGACAGCTCTTTGTTTGGCTGATAGTGAGTGGTGTTTTGAATAGAAGTGCTTTTGCTGTTGCTTTGCCACTTTCCGGTAATAAGGGAGGACTTGGAGGTTATGCAGCAAGGTGCTAATTGACATTAACACTCAAGACAGGAAATGCTGACACAATTTAAAATTAACATCCTGTCAATATACTGCTGACCTGTGTTAAACATGTACTTTGTCAAACTTTCAGAATTAGATTTTAATACAGAAACCGTGTAATGATGGGAATGTTGCTGGTCTGAGAAAAGTGGATTTAATACAGAGAGAAGTCGCTCAACTGTTTTCCATTTAACTTACCTTTTTCAAACAAGGAAAGTTAAATTTTTCCCCAAAGGGTCAAATATATGTATAAAGCCATCTAAGCTAAAAATTATACCATATTTGTTCATTTTCAATTACTAAAATAAACTGTTCTTCTGTTCTTAATTTATTTTAGATGTTCCATTATCAATGACAATGATTCCTGGATATGGATTTTGGACATGGACTGTGACATATACGGGATAATGCACCAAACCAAGCTAGTTGAGTACCTTACTTATTAAGTAAAATGAAAAAAATAGGCTGACAAAAAAATATACAGCAACAAATGACAAAAGTTACTTACTTGCCAGTGTGTCATTCACTCCTTAACTACAGAGCTATGAGGATATTTCCACTTATTAGTGGCTCCTGGCATAATGGGAGAAGAAAAAATGGTATCATGGCACTAGGTCTCAAACAAATAGTTACCAGGTGATGTGATGGTATTTATCAGTAATTATTAAAAGGTACACAAAAATTCTTAAAGCACAATGCAGCTCTGGGTTGATGCTGTACTTTTCCTTTGGTTTAGAGATGACAGTAGCTAATTTTGGGTAAACTGTCCCATTGACCGCTCGCACACAAAGCTCTGGTGGTACTGGCAGAGTGGCACACTCACAAACTGTTATGTAGCTTTGAAGAAACAAAGGGTGCTCTTCACTGTTGAGCAAGTCAGAGCCTCCTCTTTGGAAAGGTGGAAGGCACGAGACAGAGTGATGCCCATAAGAGAAACAGAGCATGCTGGGTGTGGTCTGGTCTGTGGAGGAGGCTGTTTGCTGAACATTAATCAGAGGTTGTCCCAGGCGTTAGGAACAGCACGAAGAGAGGCATGGAGCCAGGAAAAGGTGATGAGGAAAAAGGAAGCAATTGGAGGAGAAGATTGGGCTGTGTGGAAGGAGGTGGAGCAGCGCAGTTTGAAATGGGAGGCGTTGGTAGGAGCAGACCTGCGCAGGCTCAGGGAGTGTGGAAACGTTTCAGGAAGGTGGTGCAAGCTGCATATCACTCCTGGCAAACTTTCTCTGAGAAAACAGTAAGTGGGTGGCCTGTTGCTGTATGCTGCTTCCCACTGACAGTTCCTGGGAGTGGGCCAATATTGTGTGTTGCAGTTAAGGTTACAGTGAGACTGGAAAAATATTGGCTGCAGCCCTGGTTCTGCAAATTATTTGCACAGGGCACCTATTTCCATTAATAACAGAGTGCTCTGAAAGGCAACCATCTCAGTTTGAGCGTGTGAAAAGGGGGAAGGTGCTCCCACAGGGAGACACTGGTCTAGTGGAAAGTGATTCTTTAGAGCAGCTGCTACATTAGGTGGAAAATCTCTGAAGCAACATCTATTGGGTGATCTTATCCTGTGTTACAAGGTACTAGTCAGGCATGTAGGAAAGCTGCTCTGATCTGGGGAGGAAGAAAATGAAAATTGTAAATGGAACATACATTGGAGACTTGGACCTTTTGTCTGAAATTATTTGGCAAAGGAGTCTCAGAGCAAAATAGTCATCATCAAATGGTCTGTTTTATTCAGTTTTAGTTCTTCTCCCAAAAAAATTCTTATTTGCCATTTTTCAGTTGTACAAAAGCCAGAGCAATTTCTCAGTAAGGAGCTCAACTATCATGGCCACACTATGCTCTTGGGGAGAAAAAAAATTGCCTTCCACTACAAAATGTTTACATTGGCTGCTGAGGTTTCTCCTGATTTCCTCTGTTGGGAATGAATAATTAGGAAGTGAACTGGGAGGTGAAAAACGCCTCTATGTGTTTAAGTCTAATGTCACAGCTTTCCAAGGACAAAGCTTTTAATACATAGAAAGGTTTCTCTGTCAAGCAGATGAATTCAATAGCTAAGCAAGACAGCAAGAAGAGTAGTCAAACAAAGCAGAGAATTCCCAGTGGGCAGCTTTGAGTATGCACTTATGACAGGTACTGCATGAAATGGATGCAGAGCACACATATGTGGGACACACAGGCAACACACATAAGGTGTTAATAGTCTTAGCTGATGCCAAGGAAGAAAAAGAGCAGACAGGGTCAGCTACTGTTTCCTGAGCTAAATGTTCTTTTTCTTATGGTGGTCAGAGCCAGGGGTAGTTTTACAATGTGCAAAACATGCACTTGTAATTAAAGTGAAACTCACACTGACAGAGAAAGGGAATGGTGAATGTTGACCTCACATGCTGCATCTGTAGAGCATTTGGGGACACATTCTTTCAGCAGAAGTGATGTTGGCTTCTGAAATTCTTTTTTAATAAAAGGTGAACAGGAATAAAGTTCTGTGTTAATTTGTACACATGGCATGAAGCCATTTCTCAGGAGAAGGCAGTGCTAATGGTACTTTGGAATAGAGAACTACTCCTTTATATTTTTTTAATTCTCCATTCTTCTACTTGAAAACAGGGTTTTCACCATTGCATGTAAGCAGTGAAAGTTAAAATAGTAAATAGGAGAAAGGAAAAGTAAAACCTATTTTTTCCTTCTGTTTGTTTTCTGCTGTTAAGCTGATCACCACTATATCCACATAGATATTTAGGCAGGTAAGTCCCCAATATACCTTAGTAACACATCCACCCAAGCCCAGTTTGTAAATTTCTTTGGACATCTGCCCTTTTAGAAGAGACCTAGAATAGGAGCCACTGAAAACTTTGTCCATTTTCAGATACATCTTGGCTGATACATGTGAGCCTACAGAGAGAAAAGTGTGGAATTTCTGCCAGAACCAGTGTGCTACTGACCCTGAGATGGTGGATGGAAAGACAATCCATATGAAAACAGAGGCTCAGATCCTCAGCTGTTGAGTCATGGCTTGAGCTGCTCTCTTCTGCTTGCCTGGGGGAAGTTCTCTCCCCTGGTGTTTTGAATTGGAGATTGCTGGGGTAGACATGAAAATCTACCCCCTGCTCCAGCCCTCCTAGAGTTTTTAATCTCGTGCACTAACCAAAGAATCAACAAGTATATCATCTTCCTTCCACAGAGATAAGAGCCTCTAAGAAGCAGAGCACTCTGCCTTCCAACAAACTCATGCATAAAAGGTTAATTTAGAGGCTGAGATATCTGTGTATGTTGGACAAATGGGGAGCTGAAGGGATTCTTTTTATTCCTCCCATTCTCCTAGCCTTGGCCAGTGAGTGCAGATTGAATGTATGACTTTACATTATGGAGCACCTCTCCATCACCCAAGCCTTTGTCAATTCACCAAATGTGACAATTATAGCATTTCAGAGATGAGACTTTCTAATCCTATTACTCATTCATCAACCTGGGGATGATAGCAGAAGCCAGATCGAACAGTGCCAAAAGAGCAGTGAGGAGCCTTCTCCAGTGCTGTGAAACTAGGCTTAGCTCAGGCACAATAGGTGTGTAATTTAAGGTTTTGTTGAGCTGAAATCCAATCACATACTTGACTGGTAGATCACAGAAAGACACAGACAAAAAGAATGAGATAATTCTACCTCACACAAACACTTGAATCCGGCTTTGACTTAATAACAAGTGTGTGATCAACCTTACACTGTTTCTTTCTTTTTTATTTTTTTTTTAATTTTTATTTGAACCTAGAAATGGGATGGCACTGAAATACTTTGCCTACTTGGGTGTCAGCCAATAATATGAAGAAAAAAATACCAGAAGGAAATGGAGGTACTTGTATAGATAAATAAATCTAAAAAGTACAGATGCTCATTATATGAAAGATAATCAGAAAATTTAGCTTCCAGGCTTAGCTCAGTGTTATCTTCTCAGCATCTGGTACCTGTTGCTTTTCAAAGATGGGGAGGATCTAGCAGAAATATGAAGACTACAAAGCTAAACTTGACTACGTGAACATTACTGCGCTCTCTCTCTTGCTACTAAAATGCTCCTTTTGCTTTGTCCTCTTTCAGACATGGGAGCCCCTGTGTGTGTGTGGGTGCTGGTGCTGCAGCCCTGTGCCACTGCCAGTCATGTAACCACACACAGGGGACTGGGAGGGTGGAGGAGAGAACCACTGTCTTTCATGGAAACACAAAAGTGAGTTCATTCTCTTCTGTGGTAAAAGGTGTAGCTTCTCATCAGATAGTGTGGTATTCATATTGGGTTTTGTAAAGGATAGTCTTCAATACAGGTTACTCTATGTATGTATGTATGAATGGTCTTTAGCATTAACAAAACTAAGTGTAAGGCATGTCAGTTACAAGCTTTGGGAAGAAAGTTCCTTGGAATAGGAACTTCTCATTTACGTCCATCATCAGTGCTTCCATATAGTGTAGCAGTCCAGCTTCTCTGGCCAAGTTTACTGTCAAAACCAAACTTAAAAAACCACATTTCCATGGGTTTTTTTGGGCATCTCAAGTTCTTTGAACTGACAAATTCAGTGGGATTAACTGTACATGGAATTTGGTGCTAGCTTGTAGGTGTCATGACACTCAGGCATGTATAAACCCCAAACTAGAGGAGACACTAAAAACCTGAGAACAAGCCCACTGCTAGAAAAAAAGGCAAAGTGTTTTAACAACTCAGGCCTGGCAGAGGAACAAGCCCTTTTGTGTAGTGGTGGAGAACATGTGGGGTTTTAAAGTCTGCAAATCAAGAAATTCTTTCAAGCCACATTTCTTGAGTGGACATGTAAGACTCCAAATGCCTTAGACCAAATTACATGTCCAGGGGATCTCTGAGGTGCAGCCAGCTCATGAACATGGGCAGGGTGAAACTCATGTGGAGGGCAGCTGACAGGGCTCCTCTGCAGCCACAGGTAACACCTGCACTGAGCCTGTGCCAAAGCAAAACAGCCAATCCTTGGTGTCAGAAGTGCAGTTGGTAGGGCAAAAACCCAGAAGCCCAGAGAGACAAGGAGGAAGGGGAATCTTGGGCACCAAAGGGTTAAATTAAAGTTTGAAGATTGGCATTAGTCACAAAATACCAACATCCATGCAATGTTTTGCTAATGAAAATGTAAATAAATTACCAATTTGCAGGATATCAGACTCAGAAGCATACAGAAACAACATCAATTGAAAGATTTTTTTTCTTTTTTAATAAGTGAATTAGTGGAGAAAAATCCTACAGTGATGAAGCTCATATTTAAACATGACAGAGGGAGATGTTTTCAATGGCTCATAGGAATACAAGGAGATTGAGATATGTTCCAAACCCAGGGAAAACAGAGATATCCACAACACAGTATAATCTGAGAAACTCAAATGGGGTTTAATGTGGTTCCCAAACTGCAGAGATCTCATAAACATAGTGATTTCCTTTAGCAGTATAAACTCTGACATTTGACCAGACAATTGCCTTGGGGACATTAGCTAAAATAGCCTCAGCTTTAAAATTGAAATATGAACTTCTAAAGGCTTTGGTAGTTGCTATCCAGTGACACTGAGACAGCTAACATGACTAGTGGCTGCTGCTGGATATATCAGCATCCCTAATTTAGAAACAGGCTGGAGGTTTTGGCTGTTGAGCTGCAGACACCCTCTGATCTGGAAATGTTCTTTCCCTTTGGTTTGCACATGTGGGTAGCTCAGCTGCCTTTCACCAACGAGAAGACAGGTATCGTTTTCACCATCTTTTTTACCTGTCAGGAAGTCAAACATGATTACCAGTAGTGTGTAGCAGAGCTGGTGCTGGGGTTCTGCAGCTCTTCGGGTGTGTGATCCCACAGAGGACAACCCCTTACATGGCCTGGGGAGAGCCCCTGCAGGGCGGTACAGAGGCTGCTGTTGCCCTCCATGTTTTGGGGAGGAGGCATCAAGCATTTATGCTCTTAGCTGGCAGGTTTATTATTCCTTTTGCTGGTAGGACGCAGTTTGGGTTCCTTTGTGCTGCAGCCTCAGCTCCTGAGGGGCAGCCCACTGGGGAGCATACCCTGAGGGTGAGCAGCAGTTGCCAGGACAAATGCAATTGTTGGTGGTCTCAGGGGGCTGCAAGTGCTCTCTGTGGGAGCTGTTTGATGTTGTTGACCCCAAACTGAATCAGGGAGGGGAAGGAGGAAACTGCATTCAGCATTCTCTGTATAAGTACATCTGCTAATGACCTGCTCCTGCTAAGGTGTAAATGTATGCATACAGTCAGTGCTTTGGCAAGTGCCCTCTCTTTATAGGCACGCTTGCACACTGTACTGTGTTTTTATTCAGCATAGTCATTTATGATGTTATATTTCTGCAAAGTGTTACCCGGATTAACAAAGAGAGAACAAATGCTTTTTGTTGTTGCTGGCTTTTCAATATCCAGGAGCAACTAGAATGCTTTAGACTGTGCAGGTGAGCATTTGCGCACCTGTGTGGGTCCCTGACCCATCTCTCCTTTAGCAACCAAATTAGCTATGGGGATAACTATGTGATTTTCCTGCTTGTATCCAATATAACAAAGACAACAAGGTAAACCAGCTTATGGGTCATGCTGTCTTCCAGCCACCGAGTACTATGTATTGTGTGCTTTCAGTAGAAAAAGGAAGTAAGGACCTCTTTGGTGGTGTGGTACCTTCAGCTCCATGGGTTAATTCCCTGCACACCAGCTCTGGATGTAGAGGTGTCTGTGCTCTGCTTCAGGACAGCACGAGGTAAGGAGAGTCGGGGGCAAATTTGATCTTCTCCTAACTTCTCAAATCAAACCCAGGACAAACATCACTTCTTCCCCCTTGCTCTCTTCCACCCAGCCTTCGCCTTGCCCCCTGTGGCCCTTTGCAAACCTGTGGGAGCTGTGGGAGCCCTGGCTGCCTCACTACAATCCTGCTCTGCAGTAGCCTGTGAAAGGTCAACCTCCACGGGCCAGTGGTGGCTGTGTTTGCATCACTCTTTTCTTTTTGCCTTCATACTCTTTCCCTTGGTTCCTTGTCAAACTCTAAGAAAAGCTCTTGAGAGCCACAGAACAGGGGCAGCTTTGGCCCCAAAGAAATTTAAGTGCATGACTCTGTCTGAGCAGACCCCAGATTGTTGCTGTCTGCTGCTGTGAAGTGTCAGACTCCATTGCTTGGTGACTAACAGCAGCAACACTTAACAAAGTTGAGTGAGGATGATGGTTAAGCATTTCTCATCCTAAGGAGCTACTATGGCAGCTGCAGAAGGCTCCTACAGTCTGGCTGTGCTCTGAATAACCTCTCTCACTATGGTTCACATTAAAATTTTTGATTATCTGTCAGACTGCTGCTCCCCTTCTCTTCAGCTATCAGAGCTGCAACACTCTGTAGAAGTCATTTACTTGCCAGTGGTACCGTTAGCCCTTTGTGAACAATTAAGCTGAGGTCGGAGGTTGTAATAGATCAAATTTGCAGACAATATTAAATTTTATTTTTACTGAAAGGAACTTTTTGTCTCTTTTATCAGGAGGAAAATTAAGCTGTGAACTGGAATTCCATCAGGCTGTCTACTGTAAAGCCCCGTGGCTTTAGAAAAGGGGCAGTAGTGGTCAGAAATGACACTCAAAAGGTAAATTTATTTCTTTTTTATTAAAAAGGATAAGTTATGACCTGTACAGTATATCTTAAAGAAGGAGGGATGTTAACACGATAAACTGCATTTTTCCATTTCTTTTTAAAAGTCTGATTTTGCCAGGCCAGAGAAGTTCGGGATGGGAGGGAAGGGGACGCCGAGCTCCCACTGAAGTTGCAGAGTATGGCCTTACTCAGCCTCTTGGCCTGCCCCACCACAGAAACCTCTGGTTTTGGTTTTTGGAAGAAATGTAGAAGGTTCTCTCCTGATCTGAAAACAGCATGGAATTGTGAGCTAAATATTCTACCTATCCAATTATAAATGAGCAAGCAGCTCAGGATAGGTTTATGGAAAAGATTTCCTGTTTGATTCTGGAGCTGGAAGTTTCTTGAGGTAAGGTTTTTAAAACCTTTGGAGGCTCACCCTCTGTCTGGGCCTTTTCTCTCACCAAACCCACCAGAAGTTTTCCCCCTTAGAGATTACTTTCCAAAGTTTTGTTCAAACTTACTGTGAATTTTTGCCATTTTAAACAATTATAATTTAATAAATGGAAACAATGTTGTTATGAAACCAAACTACAGTGAAACACTATGTTGTTCACTTGTTTCCAGAGAACAGAGATTTTGGGATACCTGGTCAGCACCCAGCCAGGCTGATGCTGCCTTTCTCCTCTCTGGGGCTGTATTCTATAAATTAGATTGTTTAGATTGTCTTCTGGACCTACACATGCAAGTGTGTACTTGTTCTCTTCCTGTAAGATAACCCTTCCTGTCCTGCACATAAATCAAAGCACACGTGCGAGGCTGAGGAGCCTGAGCTGATCTTGTCACTCCTTACACAACCTGCTCCTTTGCACAGGTTTGGCCACCTGTGGGTTACACACAGACGTGGTTGATTTTGTGCACAGTGCCTGATGATATCAAATTAGGCTGCAAACACCCAAGAACCTTTCATTTTTCTGCAGGATTAAAGGATTGCCCTGCTATATTTGGCGTGGGTTTCTCCTCCCCTCTTTGCTGCACAGTGCTGTGTTCCACTCACCCATATCTCCTGTGTTTCCACCCCGAAGAAGGCGGAATTTCAACAGCAAGAAAATGGATTCTATTGTGCTCTGCATAATTTGAAAAACACCCTGTGGGATGAATTGTGCAATTTTAATATTCATTATCTCCAATGCAGACAATAGAATAGACCTTAGTAGGAAAGACTGATTAGCAGATTACTGTTCAACTTGGCACATTATTTGATGATAAGTGGGTAAAACAGTTTCTCAGGACCTGAGTTTTTGGTATTAAAAAATGAAATGTAATGACTGTGTGGGAACCACTGTTCAGTAAATATACATGGGAGCTCACAGGCCATGCACAGGTAGAACTGACTTTGTAACTCTTAGGCCTTACTGGTTCAGCAGATGAGACCAAGGGATTTCTGTTTCTCCCTCCAACTCTAAATAAAAGACTGGAGAAGGGGAGCATGAAATCAGTCCATAAACTAAATGGTAATGTTTTAATTACAAGTCTATTGTTATTCTTCTTATTTGTCTACTTGTAATTGTATAGTTTGCATATTCATTCCTTTCTTTCTCGAAAAGGTTTTGTTGTTGTGGTGTGGTTTGTTTTGTTTGGCAAAAGCTTGACTCCAAAAAGAGGGTAAACTTGTCATTAAAAGGCCATAAGGGAAAGAAATAAATTTTTTAAAAGGGCCGTTTTTCCTACATTCAGAGATTTCTGTGGGATAAGGATACAAGGTGGATACAGTTTTGTAGAAATAGAGACACTAAGATTTTTGTAGACAAGAGCAAATGAAATTATGTTTGGCAGCATGATTAAGGAGTGTGATAAAATTTAGCCAAGCAAAAAACTCTTGTAACCGTCACCCACATGCATTTAAAGTAACCTGATAATTTTTATAAAGGTTGTAGTACTTGACAGTTCCTTTCTTCAAGTGCAGTCTTCTGGGGTATTTATTCTGTTAAAAACTTCAGTGAAATGCAGCACTACATGCTGGCTTAGTTCCTTTCCCATAGAAGACAATATTCAACAACATTTTTTTCTTTCTTTTTTTTTAGCAAAAAACATGTCATTAATAGAATTACAGTTCCTGTGAAAGAGAGAAGATGCTTTTACTTCACAGAACCATCTAAGGAAGTAAATTCATCTCGTTGTAGAAACACTGTCAGAGCTACAACCTTCTTGACTGGTTCTTTATGTCCTCCTGTCAAACATTATTCTTACTACATGGACACTTGTCAAGGTTTTGTGTCAGAATGCCTCAGACTCATAAGAGCCTGCTGAGACAGTGCACAAAGCTGTAATTTCCATGGCTGCTTTGATAGGAGCTGGGACTCTGGCTCTTTTTCTGAGGTCAGGATGGACAGTGTCAGAGGGCTCCTTCAAGCCTAAGCCAACCTCAGGTCCGCAGGAACTGCAGCAGGCTGGGATGGTGCCTGAGCACAGACCAGGGCTCGGGAAAGATTGGCTTGAGGAACCTTTTCTTTCATGGTAAAGTTAAAGTAACAGTCAACTCAAGCAGCAGCCTCTGATGCCTGCCTACAACTACAGTGTTCTGTGCACCCAGCACACACGACCAGGGAGCAGGGGGACTCCACTGCAGCCTTCACTTGTGGAACCAGTCTGCTGCTGTCACTAGAGGTGCTGGAAAGCAGGTCCCCATTACAGGTATTTCCTGGTGCCATCAGATGATGAGCCATGACTAAAAGGACTGCCAAGGCTGAGAAAACAACAGGCTACAACAGACAATATTTAATAAGTGCATCCTGAGATTTTTCAGTTTTTTCCATACTTACACATAATATATTTTAAAATAGCTGTGCTTGCCTATCTACTATTTTTCCCTAGTTTATGCTGTCTCTGGGCCTGAGAACTTTGTCTTTCCATTGTGTGCTGTCTCACAGACATAGTATAATGAAAAACCTTGCTTCTAGTTAATGAATAGTCTCTAGTTTTTTTGGTTTTTTTTTTTTTTTCAGGCAAGAGTGTTAAAGAAAGCCTAGCTTTCAGCTATTAAAAATATTCAATGACATTTATGACAGATTTTCCACTTCTTCTTTCCTGCTGCATATAATCTTCCAAGATCATTAAAGGGAAATTCTGAGATTTTCCATGCTCAGTGCTAATGTAGCACTTGTTTCATAATGAAGCTTGAAATGGTGAGATTTTTCTCTGCACATGATTAATGCTAAAGTCCACATCCTTATCTGATAGAAAACACCAAGAACTCCACTGGAGTAAATGAAGTTAGGATAATTTGCATCAGTTGAGAATGTGGCCCTGTATCTGGGTGACATTATCCTGCCTGCTACCATGCAGACACCAGCTGGGGTGCTGTTGTTTGACTCCTACGTGGGATAGGAAGGGTCTCTGTGAGGGAGAATGAAAGTGGAGAATGGTCTTTGCTAGCACAAGTTAGGAATAAGCTGTCTGAAGTACAGGACGATTGAAATTAAAAGGAAAACTTACCATGACACAGTGAGGTGCGACTGAAACCACCTGAACCGTGTGAGGTTACTCCAGAGGGATCAGTGCTCAGAGGAATTCCCCCAGCCCATGTCTGTGGTGAGGGATGGGAAATTTCTCCCAGGCCCTGGGGTTTTCAGGTTAAACTAAACTGCTTAGGGGCTGTACTCAAAGCCATCTGGAGGCTCTAACTACCACTGTGCAAAATGCCCTGTTCCTCAGGTGGAGCTGGCAGGAACCGGTTCTTCAGCTGCAACGTTGGCTTTCTATTTGCATTTGGATGGAAACCAAGAGGTTGTTTTTTTCTCTCTGACTTTGAATAGAACTCTCTCTCCTCCTTTAAGCTGCCCTACTTCTTAAGCAGTGATGCTGTTTGCAGTACTGTAGCTACCTGGCTCTGGGCTTTTGTTTCAGAACACTTGTGCCACAATATTCCCCTCCGGAGGTGTCTTGCTAGAGGCACTGTCTCCCCTCCAGTCCCGAGGAGAACCTGTCATGTCTCTGTGGCACAATGGAAACTTCTGGGGTTGTCATTCTGTCCAGCATGACTGAAGTAGCAGTAAAATATGATGTGCATTTTTAGCAGGTTACAACCGTGTTCCTTGAGCTGAAGGAAGAGAGCGTATACAGCAAAATAGGTAGAGATTTTACTCATTTTTTCCCCCAAATAAATTTTTGCAGTAATTTTTCACAAGTAATCTTCAATTATATGAAACTTTATAATTATTCAATCCAGGCATTGTTTAAATCAGAACAGATTTCCTGTTGAATTGAAGGAGGTCAGACTGGGGCTCCAAGTGAAAGTCAATACAGTTTTTAGTTCCCTTCTCCTTCTTGCCTGATCCAGCACTTACACATAAGAAAGTTGGCCAGCTGTGAGCTGGTGATTCAAGAAGGATGGGTATGCCTCAGAAACCATTGCTCCAGCTGTCTCAGGCTGTTCTGGTGAGCCAGAGGTTTGAGCTCTTCAGCCCAGGGATAGAGAATTACAAATGTGCACTGAAATAGAAGCCAGAGTTCAGGGTGAGGACACAGTAGAACAAAGACCATTGCTGTGGGAGAATTATAATAAATGGCATGAAACAATGCATGATCATTTCAAATTCTTGCCAAATGTAACTTGTGATTGTCACTTTTCTTGGGAATATGGTCTGCTACAAAAACCAAAACAAACCAAAACAAACTCCAAAAAAGAAACCAAACAAAAAAATCCAAACCAAACCACAAAGCCCACTGAAAAAAAAACCACCAAATCAAAAAATCCCCAAAAACAAAGAGAAAAAAAGAGAGAAGCTGGTGATTCTTTGGAATTAAAGGTTTAGGATATGACATGGGGAATTAGACATGGGCCTGCTGTTAGCAAGAATGTTGACCTCCGTGCATAGTTCTGAAAATAAACCCTATTTCCAGCTCAACTGGATTTTTTTTCTTCAACTGAAGAACAAGCATTGATGTCACCAGGGAAGAGAGTAGATCTCATGACTGGAAACTCTTGATGTCATTTTCAAATGCAGTTGTAAACCCGAGTGTTGACGTGTAGGTGTCCACGCCCATAATATTTACAAACCACAATATGTGTGAGCCTAGTTTTTATGGTGGCAATAAAATATTGCCGAACGTTTCATGGTAAATATTTAGGCTTAATCAATTATTGCTAAAAAGAGGGGTAAAAAGGCAACATTAGCAGAATTGAGACTGTAAAGCATTTAAAAAACCCCTGTTTTTTACCGTGGATTTAGAGTCAAAAAACTGTTCTGTAACATTCTGGACCCTTCAACAATCTTTATCATAAGCGTGTACTTTTGGCAGGTAGCTCCAGTGAAGTCTGGACAAGTGATAATGACACTCTGAAGTCAATAGGAAGGCAAGGTGGCAGTAAAACCTGGTGTGCAGAATACTAAACTGGGACACTCAAGTCCCACTGCAGCACAGGGTGTGATTCGGATTCTCTCAGCCTCAGTTTCCTCCTGTGTAAACGGCAATGATCTCTTTTGTGAAGTTCTTTGAGGTCTGAAGAAGAGAAGTACTGTAACAAGCCTCGCTTGCTATTATGCATATCTTCAAAACAAAGCTTAATGCTTCGGCTCTTTGCTGGGCTGGGTGAGTGTGCTTAGCACTTTGTGTGATCAAGCTGTAGATTACATAGGCAGTGGTTTGTAATAAGAGCCTTATCAGTAACAAAAACCCTTCTGTCATTATCAGACAAGCAACAATCGCATTTTAAAATGGTTGCCAAATGTGTTTATTTGAAGACGGTTGTTCCTACCATGGCTCAAACCATTGTGTGGCAAGTGCTCAATTGCTTCCCACTAAAGCCAACCTTTATAGCTGGGACAACTCTGTTAGATAAATGTCAGTTTCTGCCATAATTTGTGGAATCAATACAAACTGAGTCAAAGAATCACAAACAGTAATGTGAAAATAAAATGATCTGTGTTATGGTTTTTAAGTAAATGATGATAAACTAATAAATGCCATTAGCTGCTGCCATTACTTTGTTGAATTTAGCTGATGTTACTGTGTTGACTTTAAAAGCTATCAGCTTAACTATATAAATCCATTTGACATGTCTTTATTCAGATAAAACTTTAATACTGCAAGTGTAGCAAATTAGATGCAAATGCTCTTTTTATTTTAAGTATATTTAAAGCTGCCTTTTCAATGCAAATTTTACAGGAAATCTCAACAAGCTAGGACAGACATCTTAGCTGTCAGCGTGCAGCACTTTCATTTCGGTCTCAGGCATGGGAGCTGCGTTTTTTCCCTGCAGACTGAGATAATTAAAACTACAGAGAGATGGTTTTAAATATACATGATACACAGTTACTTAAATTGTGGGATAATGCATAAATGCAGCCCTTAACATTTTTTGATAGCACAACACTGACCAGATAACACAGCAGAGTGGATTCTAGAAAAAGAATCCTTGTGTAAACAGTTTAATGTTTTGGGTTGTTTTTAATTTTTTTTTTTTTCCTTGCTTTTCACTTGAATTATTGTGTAGGCACAGAAATTCCAATTCAAAATCTGGTCTGTGAATGCCCTCATTAAAAAGACACTGATACTATTAACTTTTTTTTTTTTTTTTTTTTCCAGAATGTAAAAAAAGATACTGATACTATTAACTTTTCTTTTTTTTTTTTTTTTAAATTATGCTTTAACTTCTTTGTTTTTGAGCAGTCCATAACCTCCTTGGAATACATATCTATTTCAGCTTTCATTTGCTGAACCCCCTGAATGAGTTTATCCAAACAATGTGAATTTACTCAGATCTTTTTAAAATCCCACATCTCTTGTGGTTGATAAAGCTGACTTTAGCTAAGAAGAGTTGGATCAGGGTGATTTAAATTTCACAGTGAAAATGATAAGGGCTTTACTAGAAATAATAAGCACATTCAAATACTGTCATGGGCAAACAGTGGAATGTGCAGTGAGAAATTTGGCAAGGCTAGTCTTTTTCAGTGTTGATTTAATGAAGTAATGGATAGTAAAATAGAAAAAAAAGAGGCTTGCATTCAGAGGTAAACTTATGTTAATTCCATATCAGTAGTTTTATAAAGCTTTATTCATTAAAAAGCAGCATTAATGCTCTAATAACTTTTAAAATGTCACGCTGTTTAAAAACAACAAAAACTCCAAACCAACCCACCAGCCAGGGAAGAAGAGTCGTCTCTTTTGGCAGCTCTCTACAAAGTGGCTGAGTGATACCCTATTATTGTCAGGAACCACACGTCAGTTTTTGAGCCTGAGGATGACTTGTGTTTCAGGGGAAAAAAAAAAAAAAAAAAAAAAAAAAAAAAAAAAAAAAAAAAAAAAAAAAAAAAAAAAAAAAGTAAAAGCTCATATCCATTTAAGCTCCAGGGCAAACAATAATTGTCCCCAGTTTAAAATCGTTTTGAACATTTGCTTGTTGATTTAAAGAACACAGAGCCTCACCTTTCTCATTCAGATGGTGCCCGGAATCTGCACAGCCCCAATTGCAGAGGAAGGCTTGTCTGGAGATATTACATTTGCAGGACCAAAGGATCTGTGAATCCAGACGTGCTTTTGAGTGATGAAGGCTGTTTTGGCCATGGCTGTGGAACAGGGCAGGGAGAAGGGCAGGAGAGGGGCAGGAGCAGCCAGGAGAAGACCAAGTTATTTTTCGAGGCACTCTTTCAGATGCCTTATTCCCTTCATTAACAGGGTTTGTGTACGTCAGAGAACTGGCATGCAGAGTTAGTGTGGTCTGATGAGGGAGGCATTTGGAAAAAAAAAAAAAAAAAAAAAAAAAAGGCAAATCGCTTTCAAGAAGAGGCGAGGGAGAAGAAAAGGGAAGAAGCATCACTGTTGCCAAAGGGCTGGGGTTAAGAATCCCTCTGTGCAATTTAACAGTTTTTAATTCCTACATTTTAATGCCTCGCAGGCCATTGTGTCAGTCTGCTTTAGCTCCTTGGAGGAGCCATCTCAGCGCTGCCAAGTGGATTATCTCCCGGAGGGGCGGCGGGCTCCCCCCGCTCGGGGCTGCACCGCATCCATCACCGCGGGCGCTCGCTGCCCTGCCGCTGCCCTGGGCTCCCGAGCGGCCGCACCCAGCGCTGCTGGCAGTCTCTAAGTGAGATACGCTGTGTGTTTCACAGGTGCCCCTCTGATCTTCCTTTTCCTCTTTTTTTTTTTTTTTTTTTTTTTTTTTTCACTTGAGGAAGGTGGTAAAAAAATCTAATAGAAGGCTTCCTTCCGTCAGCTCAGCTGAGAAGTGGTCATTAGCAGACACGGAGAGATCAATATTCCTGCCCAACCTTTCTGGTTGCAGTTCCAGTCAGTAATTATATAGCTGTTATAAACCCATGAATATCGTGTATAAGGAAAAAACTAATCTCTTCAAAACAGCTTATTTCCATAGTTAATGACCGGAGAACTACAACTGACTTAGTCACTGACAACTTATTCGTGTTTTGGTAAACAGGTTTTGTAGGAATAAATTATTCTAAGGTTAAAAGCAAGAACAAAACAAACAAACAAAAAACCTCCAAAATCTTATGAGGTAAAATTCCCCCATCCACCATCACACACATATTTCCTGCATTTGGCTCATTACTGGACAAGTATGTCCTTTAAGATCCAGAGATTAATGAGCCATTTTACGAGACTAATACATTTTAAATTTTAACACTGGAGTTTGCGTATATAATTGTACAATTATACGTTCGTTTAGATTTTTAAAAGATAACTAATCACAGGTGACTAGGACTGTGTGAAAAGGCAGAATTTATGTTTCTCCTGCTGTAGGAGTACTAAATCATGCAGGAATTGAAATTGTTTTCCATATGACAGATAGCTCAGGCGAGATTAGTCAGTCACTGTTTCAGATATAATGCTTTTTTTATTATGCATACTTGATGTGGGACTATTATATTTGTAACATATATTTCTGCATGCAGCAAATTAACTATTATGTAATGCAAGGACCAAGAAAGAATATCATTAGTTCTTGCTATCCCGCAGTTTTGAGCAGCTGGTGAAATATATACCAGTCATCCAACAGCTAGCTTCATGTTAACATGTATAACAAAGCCTGAACGATTCCTGTTTGACAGAACTTTACCATGTAGTAATAAATAAGGCTGAATTATTGATGGTGAATAACTGCTAATATTATTATGACCTCAATTAAGTGCTTTTTTTCAGACACATTAGCAACAAAAGGTCTTCTCTTTGCTCATTGCTGTTTTTTTCAAGTTCCACTTTGCATTAAAATCGAATTGATCAAACCTATTTGCCATTTCGCTGTAAGTGGGTAACCATAATGGGTAATCTATCAGCATGGTGCTCCCCTTAAAGCTATTAACACCTTTTGTTGTTTTACTCAAGTTTCTAAACGTGCTGAGAGGTTCAAAAAGGCAAACCCTACAATCTGTTAGGATTGCACAGAGCTGTGACTTGTGGCACTCTTTTAATTACCATACTTTTTTAACTCTACGGTTAAATACTGATATTTCTGACACTAAGTAAGTCTTTATTTACTTACGAAGCTGTGAGACAGCTAAATTAAAGCTGATTAGCAAGATGGCAGCTCTGCTGCTTGCAGCTGAGGTGAGTATAGCTGCAGCGTGGCATCTCCCCTCAGCTCGCTGCTTGACTCTTAGTCACTGGGGTTGAGATCACTCAGCAGCAAGACAAATAAAGGGAGCTTAGAGTTTTTTACCCTTTGGCAAATTGGCAAATTGTGTTAGTTACATGGATGTGTGTGTATAGTGTGGAGCAGTCTGTTTGCGAGGGAGCTTTATAAAAGGCAGAAGGAGTTAATTTCTGGGGACTGGCGTGCATGCCTGGGGAGTTGTGGGATTACACTCGTTTTAAAAAGTGAAGAGCTAATGAAATAATCAGAGGAAGACTGAATAAACTGGAGAATACAAATATGGACCAGCTGTCTCAGAAAAGTTGTCTCTCCTTCCACTTGAGTCTGTTGAAGATGGCTGCCCTTCTGTAACCATTCCTCAGGTCTGAGCACCTGGATTTTGGAATTGCCTTACTAATATTTGTATGGAGGCCAATGGCAAAAGCTAGAGCAAGTTCCTCATTTACCTGCTCAAGTCAAGGCTAGGCTAAGAGCCCTAGTGGTATAAGGCTAATGCAATGGCCAAGCCAAAGTATGTGGTGCCTGTGTTCATCAGCACAAAACCCTGGTAAGGTTCTTGGTGAAAATCTCAACACAAAAGTCTGGACAGAACAAGCAGGGAATCCTTTATTTCTCCACATGCTCTTTTTATTTTTTAATTTATTGTTTACTTTATTGTTTTGGTTGGTTTTTTTTTTTTTTTTTTTTTTTTTTTTTTTTTTTTTGTTGTTTTTTTTTTTTTTTTTTTTTTTTTTTTTTTTGTGCATGTGTGTGAAGGTGATAGTATTGTAGTTTGTCCCTTTTGTTTTGTTTTTAATCTTTTCTGTTCCGTGTCACCTCTAGCACCTTTAATGACTGTGTCCTATGCATGGAGAAGCCCAGCTGGAGATGTGCTCCCTCAATGGATTGTGTAATGGGCAGGAGCTGCTGTCAGCCCAGAGCAGACTGCTCTTCCACTGTGGGTTCAGGAGAAACCTCCATGGAAACCTCTGTATAGGGTTTGTTTGGTGAGAGTCGGTGTTCCATAGCAGGCAGGGGAGAATGTCCCTGCCGAGCAGCTGAAATGCAGCCTTGGGACCGTGCAAACCTGGTGCCTGTGACACCTCATGAAAGGGCGAGAGCCTCGTGAGTTCATTCATAACTATTCTTACATCAAATTCTCTCAATTGCAGTGTCATGAGTGAAGGCAGAGATCCCAGTTCATTGCTGACATGAGAAGAATCAATGGTACTGATTTAAGCCAGGTTACACCTTTTCTGACGTTCACATCAGCAGTGGTTGGGCCCTTTTGCTTCTACTTAGAGTGAGTCAAAAGCAGGGTGAAATGTAGAAATATTTGTGTTGGCTTCAAAACATGATTGAAGATAAATTGCTGTTAAGCTCCATTTCTGTCTAGTTGTTGATACATGTAATATGGCAAATTAATTAAGAGCTTATGCTCACAATTATAGGGATTTCAATTGTTTTAAAGTGGTAGTTAGTCTTTCAGCAGCTAGAGGATACACACGCCTGAGTTATTCTAGTAGATCAGTGCTTCCAGAAGCATATGTTTAGTTTACCACACTTGCAGTTTCTTAACGTCAATCACCTTTTGTGCATTTTTATTGTGCATTGAACAAACCAAAACTGTCCTTTGCCCATTTTATGAGTGTCATGCAAAGCAGGGAATGAAGTGGGTTGATGACAGCTCATCCATCTCACTGTTTTTGAAAGCGATTCTCCTACTGGACATCATGCAGAGCAGTGCTTTTTTGAAGCCCACCCACCTAGTACTAGTCCCCCTTCAGATGTGATTGTAATTCCCTAAGGCACTTCTTGGAGTGGTAAATGTGCATCATCAAACAGAAGATTTCTTAATGGTATATAGTGATGTTGACTTTCCTGATGCTTCAGTGGCTGTTGTCTTAATGTAGGCTGTTGCTCGTATGTCAGCTGGAAACAAAAATCAATAAGCAATGAGAATGGGAGTGAAGGGAAAAGAAAGAAACAAAATGATGAACAAGAATTCGGTATCTTCACTCATAAACTTTATTCAGCTGGTCTGTTTTACTATTTCACAGGCTCTCAGATCCCCGCAGTCTCTCAGAGTCTCAGAACTCTTCTCATTTCATGAAGAAGGAAACTAAGGCACAGTGGGCAGAAGTTGCTCCAGCTCCTCAGATTTACCTCCAATAAGCTGAAACAATTTGTTCAAGGGTACCCAGAATCCAGGTAATTATTCATGCCAACCAACTCCTTGTTCCCAAACCATCTGTACCGAGGCTTCCCAGGCCTACGTGTTTTTGAGGGTGTGACACACATATTTAGTCAGCTGGCAATTTTAAAGAAAGAGACGTTATTATTTAAGGAAAAAAAAAAAAAACCCAAAAACATTAGAGGTGTCTAGGGCTCTCTTGATGCTGTCTGCTCTCGTCGTTTGCCCGTGTCTGGGTGTGTGAGGTGGGCAGAGTTCCGTTCCCCTAGCAGCGGCCGAGCCGCGGTGCTCCGGGAGGGACGGGCAGCGCCTGGAAATGCCCGAAAAAAGCGCCGAAAGCCCGCTCGGACGGTGCAGACAGGGAGGGAGATCTTTGGTGAAAGCACCGAGGAAGCCACAGCTGTGACTGAGTGCTCGTCCCTTCAGTCCCTACCGCTGCGGTCACCGCTCCGTAATGCGGTATTGTTTACCCACAATTAAACGGCTTACTATTAATTTCACTCCCTGACGCTGAATTGGTCGCACGGCCCCGGCTGGCAGAGCCCAGCAGAAGCGCTGGGCACACTCTGTGAGCAGGGCCGGGCAGGCCGCTGGGCAGGCCGCAGCCCCGGCCCCGCTCCCGGCCCCGCCCGGCCGCGGGGCTGCGGCGTGGGAAGCGCTGATCCTTGTCAGCCTGAATTTCACACCGGAGATAACAAACGCTTGGAAGCCAGGCGCTGCTCGGAGGAGATAAACACATTTTCCCCCATTAATTAAAACGTATCTGTAAATTTAAGCGGAGATGGTGGCTGTAATAAGTTTTGAAGCGGTGACAAATGTCAGCAGCAAAAGGGCTGAGATAAGACTGTGTCAGGTCCCCGTGCGACGATATGTGTGTGCCTTCACCCCTGGCAAGCTGGAGCATCACACGGGTCAGGGGTTGTGGCTGACACCAGGCAGTTCGAGTAACCTGTAACGGGGCTCCTGGGGAAGGAGGGAAAGCCCTACTATAAGTGTGGTTTGTGCCCGTCTCATAGGAAAGTTGGGGGCTTTCAGTGATTTTGAATATTTAGTATTTCCCTAAACTTCTCCCTTGATTCTTTGGCCTCAAAGAAAGTACTTCAATACAAGCTGTGTATATTGGTGTGTCCAACATACCTATTCCAAAATTGATGTTACCCCTAGAATATGTGTGGATTTCTTTAGAAACTCCCTTTGTTCTCCCTCAGCCCTTTTCTGGTCAAATCAGGGACACTGTAGGCAAGTATTTGAAGCATCCCTAACCTATTCTGTGTGGCATGTAATTATTTCTGGTACAATGTGTGGGTGTGTTTTATGTTAAACACAAGAATGTTAAAGAAAATTGGGAAGAAAACTTTGGCAGTGGGATTCCATTCCTTGCTGGAGGTGGATACCAGAAATGGTTAGAAGTGCCTGGTCTTGACTCAGTCAACACTGGAATTGTCTTGTAGCTTTTTTAGAATGTTCCCGTTCTCTTTGTCAAGGTATGTGATATATTATTTGGGTCCAGTTTTGCTAACTGGATTGCAGGTGGGGGATTCTGGGTGGAAGCTGTTTGTGGCCCAGCTGTCCCCATAGCTCTAATGCTGCAATATTTTCTCCTTGCAGTGCAAGAACAGAGACAGGGATATGCCTAGGAGTGCACATCCAGCTTCTCCTCAGAAAAAAAATAAAGGTATCTTTCCTTCTTCCTTTATCATCCCTACTGAACTTGCCAGAAATGTTTACCATGGAGGTAGATTTGTGTCTTCTTTCATGATAAAGACCATCTCATCCAGCTAAGTGCTGAGGATTTAAAGACTTTTGGACACTCCTGAGTTGTTCTTTGTTTAAAGCAGTGACTGAAACGGGCAGGTCTGCTGGTCCCCATTTGGATCTGTGGGCCACCCAATCTGGTACTACAGAGAAATGGTTTAATTTGAATTTCTGAGTATTTGTGTACCAAAACAGGAACTCCATCTCTAGTTCTTTGGCTTAAGGCTCTGTGACCAGGTCTTTAGGACTTATCTGGTTGGTTGTTAGGTATGAAGTCTTGCTTTGTTGGTTGGGTTTTTTTCTGGTTTGTTTGTAGTCACACCTCCTATGTGACTATAGGAGGTACTCAAGAGAGCAAATCCTGTAAGCTGCAAGCCTTTTCTGATGGGGTCAGCGTGATTTTGTGAGGCATTAGTACAAAAGATGGCAAAAAATAAAAATTAAGACAGTATACATTTAGAATCCCTAAATTCCCCTTGATGTTGGTGGGAATAAAGTGGTCATTCTTAACATTAGATTTATTTTACTTTTTTTTTTCTTATGCTGGATTTGCTTCTGTTACACAGTAATTATTTAAAATATTATTACACAATTTGATACTATTTTCAATTCAAAACATTAATAAAGTTAGTATTTCAATTATTTAAATCTAACTGCATTAATGATTCAAAATGAACACGTTATTTGATCAAGTTCCTTGTTTCTGTAATTGCAGTATATCCACAACCATGTTCAAACGTCTTTAAATTTATTACTAGACAAACACATTGTGCATATTTTTGTCACAGAGTTGATCATAATGTTGGAACTTTTATTTGGAACATAGGTGGCTTATTTCAGACTGTCTAAATAAATCAAAATATATTGTGCCTTTTCTTGTAAGGCAAGTCTTTTAAATACTGTACAAATTTAAAATCTGGTTCCAATAAGTGATTGTGTTGTACTGATTTCCCTTTTAAATTCACTTTTGGTGAAAAAGAGTAAACAACTACTTATTTTTGCTCTCACTCTCAATCGGTTTCAGTTTTTCAAAAATGTGTAAAGATCACATGAAAGGAGTAAGGTGCTTGCCTTGCTGTCCTGGAACCTTATGTTGTGTGTAACTTGTGCTCTGCAAGTTGACTTTTCATTCACTTTCAAATCAAAGACAAGGGATGAGGTGCAGTGCAGGTGCCCCCTGTGCTGTGTCGGTTCACTAAACCCCAGGCTGTGGTTTAAAGTAAGCAAGGTATTCACTAATTTTAGTTTCTGTAGAGCTCCTAGGATGATCACTGGCCTGTTGTAGATTCTTAGGGGTTGTATCCGGTTTGAAAATACCTCCTCTCTCTTCCTAAGTGTATTCCACTGAGATAGCAGACGTTTATAGACCTCCTGCCCATCAGTTCCTGTCTCTTAACATCACCTTCATGATGTTTTGTATTTTCATAAGTTTAAGATCAGTCACCCAAAAAAAGTGATACCACCAATTTTCCCTGCCTGGGATGTTGACAGTGTGCACTACACATTTGTCCCTTGGTGATGTATTCAGCAATGAAGTGATAACTTATTTTTTTAAAGGCTATCTGTGCGATTTAGCATCCCAAGTGACATTTCCTGAAGTGGCCTTAGAAGGAGACAGTTGGGAAGAAGCATCACATCAAAGACCAGAGCTCCTGGGCAGCTGCTGCCAGCTGTGCCCGCGCCGGGCACTGCCATGGAATGCCAGGATCTGCCTTCATGGGACACGGGCAGCAAAGCCACTGCTGTGTCAGCCCCTCTTTGCTGCGGGAGAATTACGGGACATTAACCCTTTTGAAATGCCCTTGCTAATTCCTGCAGTTTTGTTCCTATGAGCTCCGAGTTTCTCCTCCCTCGAAGCCTACACATTTTATTAGGTATTGTAAGTGGCTACACCTGCAGTTTTAAATGACTAACACAAATGTTGTAATGGTGGCCATCAGTCAAAGAAAAAGTTCAGAGTTCAAAGGTCGGTCTTTTGTAACTGGCGAGGAAGAGCTAGTGGATAATAGCTTGTTAATGTTATTTACCTCATTCAGCTGAAAAACTTTCTGTTGTGTAAAGACATTTACGTGGGCAATTCTGGGCATTGTCATTTGAATAGGGGTTAAATTATTCTGTTTTGTCATTAAGTGATCCTTGATTGGCAATCCATTACACAATGGGTGATCATTAAGGAAAGGCCATAAAACTGTTACACCATTTAAGAATGAATGGTGAATGAAGCCAGATATCTCCAAGACCCGTCGTCCCCCCAGCCCCCAGACTACAGCTGCTGGAGAAGCAATTTAAAGCAGAAAGGACTTGGAACAATTGAAACAGTCGCTTATTCCCTAATTTTATTTTGAAAATATTTACACTGAGGTGGTGAACAGTAGATAAGCCTGCTTATGGCTGCCTAGAGTATGTTTAGTATTGTCAGGTCTCCTTATGTTATTGTATCAGGGTAAGCATGAGCAAGGTTGCTCTGTTTAAAACAGTTGTGGTACTGAGACTGTACCAGAACATTAGTCTTACAAATGAAAACAAACTCTGGTATATTAATTTCAGAGAAATTATTAAAATGAGGCAGAAACCCAAATGAAAGAACTTGAGAACTGGCTGACACGGAAGGAGGTGCAACTTGCTTGGTGAAATTGCCTCCAAATCCAGATGTTAATGGTGCTCCAGGCCTGAGCCATGGCTTTTGTGGGCCCTAGGCTGATGGCTGCTAATCAGGCCCAGATGTTTTCAACCCTCAGATTTCTGTCAAGGGACATGACAGGCTTTTTGGTCTACTGTAAATCACTTCAGTTGCTGCAATGGTTAAGGTAGGCCAGAACCGAGGTTGTTCAGCGCATACTTACTAGGCACCAGCTCTGCTGTGCGAGGACCTGTGTAAGTGGGGCTCCTGTGCCCCTCTGTCCCACTATGGCCTGGCTCCTGTCCAGCCTCCCTGACCCGTCTCATCCCACTGGAGGAGCAGGGAGGCACAGGGTAGGAACGTGTGGTTCAGACAGGACAGCTCTGGTCTTGACTTGCATCAAGTTAAGTTGTCATAGGACCAACATGAGGAAGTTCTCATGCTGTAGCAAACTGATGGCTTCCAGCCAGTTTTACCTGACTTTACCATCGCCAGCCTTTGCAGTTACAGTGCCCTGGGTGACCCCTGGGGACTGGGTTTCCAGCAGCTGTCCAGCTGGTTTCACCCATGCTCTTGGGAATAGTGATTTTTCCATGACTCAAAAGCCAATGTAGCATTTAACTAAAACTGCAGAGCTAATTAACTGCTTAGTTATTTATCCTTGCTTCTTTATATTCCAATTACAATTGTGGCTCAACCCACTTGAGAAAGAGCCTGTTACGTGGCCTGCAAAGAGACTTATTTTTTCAACTACAATTAAAGACAGGATTCTTTCCCAGTAATTAAAGATGTGCTGCTGCAAGCTGTGAAAGCAGGCTATAAACAGCCCACTGTGTGCTGGAGAAACTGTGAGCTAAGGCAGGCTCTGCCTGAGCTTTTCAAACCCCCAGATGCAGAGTTAGACACCCAGTCTGCAGACACTCACTCCTTTGCTTGGCTTGGAGGGATCCATTGTCTGCAGGGCCTTTGGAGAGTATCATGGTGACAAGTGTATGAGATCAGATGTTATGCTGTAAATCTGCCTTTAAAAGGGGAAAAAAGAAAGGAAATAGGAAAACATCCATGTTTTTACATTGAAGTTCCAGCCTAGCAATAGTCAAAGATGTTTTGAATGGCAACAGACAAAGCTGTTTTAATACATTCTGTGTATTTTCCAGCATCTGAATTTCTCTTTAAACTTGTACTAGGTAAATGTTACTCAGTTGCCCTTTTAGAAAACAACAATTTGACTTTTTCCCCCTCTTTGTATTCTGACAAATATTGGTCTTGATGAGTGTTAAGGGAGTAAAAACGCTAAACATCAAAGTGCTCATTATCAACCAGCCAGCTGCACTCGCCCTGCACCTCCTCATCACACAAAAACCTGATCTTTTCTGTGGGGACCATCTCCCCCAGAGACACAGAACAAGTTCTTCTCTATGCTAACAGTGCACAACATTGTCAAATGATGTGTAATGATTTTATAATGTGAACTAATGCCACTAGGGACTGAACTGAGACTTCTGATTTCATTACACTCAGTGCTGAGACTGGTTTGGAATATGAATTTGGGGCAAAGATAAAAGGCTATGTTGGTGTCCTTTACGTATCAACCCACTACCAGTATTACCTGACATGGATCCAGACAAGGATCCCACCTCACGTATCTCAGGAAAAAATATTTGTGATTTACGTGTGTTTCTATCAAACACCATGAGTGCTAAAAGCACCTTTTATATCTTTTGTGTCATGAATCTTAGCATAAGTCAGAAGAAACTTCATCTCTGTGCCACAATCAGCCCCTGGCTGGCCAAGATGATGTTCCTAAAAGCTGCCGTTGGCTAACATTGGTCTGCAGTTTTTGTATTTTAACACTTAAAGGTGAGATTTTGTTCTTTGAGTTTGTTTGTAATTAAAATGGATGTATTAGTTAACCTTTAATTTATAGGTAGCTCCAGAAACATAAAGGCAATACACTGTGCACTAGATTTATGATCTGTTTTGTTGAACTGAATAAAACCTTTTTATACAGTGACAGAAACATAACTAGAGCAGCAAATGGTGCTCCTTTACCTATTATTATGTGCGTTACCGTGAAGCCTAGGATACCTGTCTGATTTAAGTTATTTCATTTTTCTGTGTCCTAGGAGACTGTGAAAAATAGAAAAAATGCCATAACATTTTTCTCCAGAATGGATAATATGGGAATTAGCTTCCTTTTTCATTCTGATGTAAGGAAAAAGAAACCAATCCAGGCTTTCAGTCAAATTCTCATCTACTGTAAGTATGTCTGGTTCTATTGTTTTCAAGACAGTTTATCCCATTTGTACCAGCAGAAAATGTAGGCCATGCTAGTGACAGCAGGGAGATGAACACCCTGAGTCTCCAGCTAATTTTCAAATGTAATCTACCTGCTAATGTGTGATATGGGAACTAAGTGTCCTTTATATACTCTTACAGCACTTCTGATGCAAGAGGGATAGAAACTAATCCACCTTCAAAGGTAATTATATTGGGAATTACACTACTTCATGCAGTAAACTGTATTCAGTACCCTGCCCTTTTTTTCCAGCTCTACACCACTACCCCTCTTTTAGATATGAGTAAGAGTTAATCATAAGTCAATTAAATTCAATATGTGAAATGGAAAAGAGAATCCTTGCGAAGATGTAAAAGCATCTAAAATATAAGTGGTGATTAAGCTTGTTTCCTCTTGTGCTTATTCATACTGGACAAATGATTTACTTTCATCATCTAATATATTTAAGCTATCTTCGTTGTTAGGGTCACAGCCACTGTGAGATGGGAGGAAAGACAATACTAATCAAAAGTAAACCATGCCACTTTTTTTCTCTAGTGCTGCTAATCTTAATTGAATCAATCTCGTGGCATATGTTGACAGTGAAAGATTACTCGAACCTGGGAGGCCAAGCTGGACAGAGCTTCCAGAATAAATAATAAAAAAAAAATCTTCCTTAATCATTAATTTGTTCATTCACTCCCATTTGCTTCCATTCTTCAATGTCTTAGAAGACGTACCCCATGCAACCTTCCTCTTTAGCAATCATTTCCAAGTGTTCCTCTCAATAAGCTCATGTGCTTTTGAAGAAACTAATTTGCCTGAGATGAATACAGCAGAGATGCTTTTTTTTTTTTTTTAAAGAGAAATGTGGTTGGATTTTATAGAATTGAGCATTTTGTGAAAAAGGATAGTATTTCTAATTAATTGCAACAAAACTGAGTTAATTTTGGAACTGAAATATGTCTTGTTAGAGAATATTAAGTAAATCCTTCTTGGCCTAGGATGGAGTTGAGGAGTAGTTTATAACCAATTAATGGATTCACAATAGCTCCAGTTCTATGAAAATAAGGCAGAGAGGTGAAAATCCTTTGAAGTTCATGGAAAAACTAGAGAACTTTGTGCAGGCATCCTAAGGATCCCACAAAGCTATGATCCTAACAACCAATAAACATTCTATCAGATTAACTTTTTCCTTCAGGATTTTACTGAATTTGGTACTGTTTGAATGCTACTGTTGACTGTTATTTTAATTTTATTCTTATTTTTTTGCTGCTGAACAGGAAGACTACCTGCATATTTGTGCCTCTTTCCCCAGTTACCCAGCACTATATACATACTGCATTATAGATTCATCAACATTGCAATGTTACTTAAATAAATTTGTTAATTCATAAGATTGAGGAAAATATGTAGTGGATGAGTTGGGATTTCTGATCAGGCCTTCATATCTGCAATTATGAATGTGAAAATCTTAAAAACCTAAGACCTGGAAATGAAGTCTGAAAGGATAGAAGTATCCTTGCAGAATCAGGACCTTAAAGACTACATTGAAGTCTCTCTAGAGAGAAGACTAGATTAAATCTATTCCTTCAACAAATAGTTTTAATGAACAACACTGTTCATATTTTGTGTAATCCATTATGAGCTCATATAATTTAAAACCTTGTTATATTGTGCATTGATAACACTCTATACAGTTAGATGGTATTTGATGATGAAAAGCTGGTTTACTGGTGAGGTGCAGTAAAATCTCTAACATAATAGCAAAACCTTGCTAGAGATGTAATGGTTTGTGCTGAGTATATATTGTCTACACAAAATTTAAATATAAGAGTATGTAAATAGCATCCACTTATTTTCCCAATACATTTATTCTGTTATAAAGTAAATCAATTTTATTATTCCGTTGGATTTGCATATGTGCAAGAATTAGTCCCTTAAGACACATAGACATTTAGGTAATTTCTCAGGGGTTGATTGCACTTTGTAACTTGAACTTCTTCCCAAAGCAAGGAAGTCACTTTTACCTTCTTATTCTGGCATTGTAAAAAACAGATCAAATATATTTCTCAAAAAATGAAAAATCCTTTGTTTTAGTAGCCTAAGTCAATGTCACTTACAAAACTACCCAAGAAATTAAATAGAAAACCCCAAACCTTTCAAATAACAAACAATTTAATCCATATTTAAAATCAAGAGAGTGTATTTGGTAAAGTTCCTCCCTCAAGCCTACCCTCTTTAAAAGCACCGTCTTGTTTTATTTTGATGTATATCTTTATAGTAGAATAATTAGCATTTTACAAATCCGTGATGGTGAAGTTGTTCACATTATTGTGAGGGCAATAAATCCACATGCACATAGTTTTGTATTATAGAGATCATTTAAGTGAGTGTAATTTTAACATTTTGATGACAGTTTTAGGATCCTACCAAGCAGTGATAAAGCTCGCAGTTATACTACGTGATAATTCTGCCTTTCATTATGATGCAGTTTCTCCATACTAAATCAGGCCAAGATGCAAGCTATTACCCCTGGGCAAAATTCATTCATTATGCATCTACGTTATTCCTGAAATTATTGATAACACTTTTCATAATAGTTATTTTTCATTAATTAACTTTTGCAGCTATATTAGCATTTGCGATATGTTTATTAGTCTTGAGTTTTCCTTGAATAATAAATACAATCTCAGAGCCTCTTATAGTTTCTTAAAGTTGAAAGGTCTTGTCAGTGTTGATGCTGAAGTCCACAGTGCAGTTGTGAAGCACTGAATTAAGCTGTGTTTAAGGAAAACATTAGAAAGAAGGTTACAACAAAGAAATTTTAGAAATTAGTCTTTAGCTGCAGTTAAAGACATGGTGGAGAAACCTTTGTTTGCCATAAGGAAAGTAAGAAATGAAGCTGCTGAAGCTGATTACATTTCATGAATGTAAACTTGGTACCAGTTTTGTCATTTTCCCTTATGAAAAATGTGCAGGTATTGGCTGATCAAAGAGAGGAGTCAGGGGCTGGAGCCCTCATCAGCTGGGAATTTCAGCTGGGCACAAGCTGGGCTTTGCTGTCAGACAGGCTCATTTGCAACACAGGAATTTAAGGCCCAGGTTATACTTTCAATGGTGCCTTAGTCAGTTCTGAGGACATAAGGAGAAGAGTGAAAATTTATCAGTAATATATTTTCTTACCTGCTCTCTTATTGCCTTGCTCTGGAGATCATTGTGGTCTATAAGATTAACTACATTGGAAACCAGCAGTTTTCAGGTGGATCTCTTTCTCTTTGGCAGATGTTACATGTAAGATGATGCCACTTGGCCTTGTGAAGCCTGGCTGCAAGAGAGGCAGCTCAATAGCATAAGAGGCAGCGTGGCATAGGAGGAGGTTTCTGCATTAGTGGGTCTGGAGGGAGTCCAGGATACATCCTGTACGTTCACAAGGATTGCTTCTGTGGTGTGTGAAGCCAGACCTGAGCTGAGGACAGGGAGGTGCAGTGCATCAGCTCGTGGGGCAGATCATCTTTATTCTCCTGGAACCAGTAGCCATTCCAGCTCCAGCTTTTCTATGTCCTACAAGGTGCCTTTGTCCTACAAGATGCTTTTATCTGTTCCCAGCATGCCATAGTTTGGCCTGGATTTATCTTCACTTATTTTTAAGGACTTTCTGTGACTATAGAGACAGTCTAAGGCAACCAAGCTCACCATGTAGGGAGCTAGCTGAGAGTGTGCATCTGAGCTCTTTCCTTAGTCTACTTTCTTTCCTCCTGATCAGGGATGTGTTTGAAATTAGACAAAGGTGGGAAAAGAGCTGGCAGTGTGGCAAGAGGAGACATTTTCTCTCACTAGCTGAATGGCTTTTACACCTCCTTCACATTCAAGGACAAGAGTAAATATGAGTGGAAGTGAAATTCATCCCTCAGCAGATCCCTGTATTTCCTACATCTCATGTCTATTTTTAACAAGACACAAAACAGCTGATGTAAGATCAAGCAGAAATAGTCAGTGCTACCCCAGATAATCAAATAAAACCAGGAAAAGGTCTAGTATTCATTAGACATTTTGTTATCTTCCAACTGTATGAAGTGCTTTCTTTGGGGAATAACTTCAGAGACTTGGATTTTCATGGTTCGCTAACTGTAATAAATAAATCTGAATAAATCCAAACTTCAATGCCAAGGACTGAATCAAACCCCCTTATTTTTATAGTGAAAATATCCTGGCATTAAAAGGCTTAGCATGTTGGGCTGTTCTGTTTAACAATGAGATGAAAAAATGGTGCAGATGACTGTAGTGGTAACTGAAAAATACTAGAACTCTTCTTTAGGTTTTCTTAAGGAGGTGGTTTGAAGTTGCATGATCAGACTTTTTCTTCTCATGACTAATCCACTCTCCTGTGACCTATCTTTAGTTTGATATTGAATCAGGAACAAGAACTGGAGCTTCAGCTGACCCCAAACATTTAGTTACATTAATCACAGGGCATTTTTGGACTCTGAGCATACTGAATGAAAGACACTTTCTTTGCAAGACATTGATCAAACAGTCTATAGGTATCACTACATCGAGGCACATTAATCATCTGGTGCATTATCAGTTCCACCAGGAGAATATGTAAATGTGATTCCTGTCAATGATAAGGAAAAGCAGAATTTATTTTTAAAAGTGGTCCTTCTGGAGCTGTTGATATAATCTTACCTAAGACAATAGGTTGTAAAGATACATTTCAGCAGGGCTGCCAATGAACATAAAGAACAAGCAAATTAAAGCCACCAAAAAAAAAAAAAAAAAAAAAAAAAGAAAGAAAGAAAAAAAAGTAATAGTATATTTAGTAGGTTACACTTCACTCACTTGCAGAAATTGCTGTTCCACAACATTGTGGAGGAGACTTTTTCTGCTTAATAAAACAGGGCAGTTTTCTGAAAACTCTTATAATTGTTTTGTAACCACAAAAAGCTTTATTTAAGAGTGATGTTATTCTCCTCTATGCTCCAGTGCTCTTGCCCTAGAATACACCTGTGATACACTTGCCTCGTGGCTGAGGATGTGATGCTCATACTGACTGTGAAACTCTGAGGCAATGCCTCACCTTCACAGATGGCTCACCTTCACTCATATTAATGGGGCTGCCTGGCTGAGGCTTGCAATGTGCATCTTGCTGAAAGCATTTTTGCATAGATCTTCTTATATAATTGATCAATTTACTCTATTTTTGCTTTTTTCTTTCTTCCTTACTTTTAAACCTATGCCAAATTAGTACATGCAAATATGCATTCTGTCAGTGTTGGGGGTGTGAGGACACATTTCAGGCAGAAGTGTTTTTTGAAGTCTTATCTGACAGAATTAGAGACCTAGGGCAGGGAAATTAGTAGAGATTGAATATATAAAATAGTCATATAATTTCTTCTTCTTGTCTCCTTAGTGCTCTTTTCTACTTTGCCAGCATCTTTGGACTACAAAAGTGGAACAAGTAGTCCTTTGGGAAGACAAGAGGACTTGTCTGTAAAGGGTATGGCTTTTGCTGGCTTTTGGTCCCTGAAGGCTGGAAGAAATGGAAGAAAATGCAATGCAATCTGTCTGCAAAGGCTGTGGGTCTAATCTTGGCTCTGTCCAAGTCAGGAGGACGTTCTGCAACAGTGCAGGATCCCAAAAGATTTTAGGAATTTTTAAACAGTTGAAAGGAAAATGGGATAAATTCTGAAGTTTTGGGGGAATAGGGCTAAAAAGTAGTTTTCAGGGATTAGGATTATAAAGCCATGTAATTAATGCCTCCTCATCTTGTAACTGAGATAAGATCCATGGGGTTTTGGTTTTCTCTTCTTACAGTACAGCATTTGGCTCTCTCTAATGGTCAGCATTATGGTTCTCATTTAAATGTGGAAGAGTTAGGAAAACTTGAATGCAATTGCAATATGGCTGTATAAACACAGACATGATTAACTGCATATGCACAATGCTGCCTGGGAAGCTAGCAGAGAAAACAAACTACAATTTCTGTACATGCAAAAAAGATCTCTGAATGTCCCTCCATTTGTATGTTTAATACTGCTTGTCATCATATTGCAACATGTGTGCAATATGTGTCCTTCATAATTATATTTACATATTCTTGTATTCTTTTCCAAGGTCAGAGGATTATGTCTGCACATTTCAATAATTACTTGTACAGTGTATGGTAAGTGTCTTATGGATTCCCTTTATCATATCTCTGCACTGTTGAGCAAAATCATAACAGAGTTCTTAAGTGAAAGTTCTTGTTGAAATGCAGGATTTTTGTAGACATGTCCCCAGCTCCCACTGACTAAAGTAGAGAAGATGCCACTGTGTCCTTGGGATGTTCAGTGTGTAGCTGCACCTGCACAAATAATGCTGTTAATGGCAATTTAATATGAAGCTTTAAAAGTTTTACGTTTACTTTTTAAAGATAAGAAAATGGATACAATATTTCTGGTTTGCTTTGTGCCTTGTATTTCTCAAAGACCTTTCAGGAAAAGACAGGCTGCTGATATTTTTCCTGTGTCGTCTTCTGCTCCTCTAGAGCATACAGCTGGAAGTTAGTTTGATGCTATTAATGCAGGAAATAATGTAGGCTTTCAACGTACCATGGACGCATTTACAACAGTAAAAGAAACTCAGGACTTGCTTATGAAAGAGAATAAACTATCTGGTCTAGACTGGTGTATAATATGTGCCATGTATCTCAAACTGGGTCACAGAAAGCTTTAGGAATCTGCAGGCTCATCACTGTGGATGAACATGTGCCAGCTGAAGTCTTCAGGGAAGCCAGGGAGAAGAAATGACCAGGAAATCACAGGTTTTCTTGATCAAGAATTAAAACTTACAATGCCTTTGCCTAGTGGTGGTGGTAAACTTCTATCCACAGAGCTCAGGACCTCAGGGCTGTCTGGAGAGGCAGGCACCCAGGAGGAGCCCAGAAGCTGCTCCTGAAGACATTCCCAGGGTGGCAGAGGACACTGGCTCGTGGGCAGAGAGAGCCCAGGGCAAAAACCAACCCAGCACTTTTGATTGCTAGTGAGAGCTGGAAATGACAAGCCTGCAGACTTCACCCACTGCACATATTTCTCTCTTCCTTCCCCTTGCCCTCTAAGTATTACACTTCTCCCTTCTCCCCCATCTTTCTTTAAATATTTCTTTTACTCTCTTCCACCCTGCTTTCTCTTAGTTCTTGGTTGTATTACCACACTGGAGTATTTAAGAGAGTCTCTAATGAAACGGGACTTGTGCTGCCAGCAGTCATTTTTCTAAGGTGTAATCAACTAACTGATAAAAATAGCTGATTATAGCAGCAAGTTCATGCCACAGCACTAAAGAGAGGCTTAGCGTTTCCATTACAAGACTCATTATTGAGAAGTTTATAGCTCAGTTATTAAAAAGGTGTCATGAAATTTGACATTTTTAATTACAGCACAGAGAAGTTTCTGAGTCCACTATTTAAAAATCTGGTTTATTTTGTTGATTTCTATTTCACTGTCATGGTCTATGAGCATAGACACAACAAATAATGAGAAAAAAAAGTGCCTATACTAATGCTAATGGTAAATGGTGGTGGTGGATAAATAGTTTGCAACAGCAGAATAAAAATTGCTGCTCAGGTCTTGAAAGAGGTGTCCTTAAGCCAAGTCTGAGCCATCACACAGCAGACAAGCAGAAAGCCAGTGCCACAAAACCTGTCCTGGTTGCTTTGGCAGTTCTGGGCCTCAGATGGGCTGGTGTTGTAGAGCCTGAGGTCTAGGGCTAACACCAGCCTTGGACACCCATGGAGACGTCAGAAATTCCTGTGGGTGGTGATGAGCCAACTTCACTTCTGAGACCACCTCTGTTTGCTTTTGCCTTTGGGAAGATCTAACTCATGTCTGATGCCTTATCAATAACACTCATGTATCATGAGAGGTTCATGCTGTGCCCTGACCCAGAGGAAACTTTCAGAAGAGGAAGAAATTGTCTGGTTTTCTGCTTCAGACTGACCAGGTCTTTGTGGCCACTGTGTTCTGGTCTTTTCTCTTACCTTAGAATGAATTTTCTCTTCAGTAGAGGTAAATTCACTTTATTCCACGCTAGGATCTTCTCTTTTAAAGCAAAAATTTCATCTGGGCACAGCAGAGTGGTGTATAGTATCTGTGATGTGTTCAAGGTCCAGAGAACACAAATGAAATTCAGTAGATTAAATATACATTGTTAGAAAAATAATTATATTGATATAGCTTTGAAGGACAGTAAAAATAATGAGAGAAATGAAATGTAGAGGGAATACATTTTGTGTCATATATATAAATATGACATTTGAACAATTTTACTAACTTTTTGAAATTGTTTCAGTGAAGAGGCTGGATTTATATTAAGTGCCTTCCTTTGGGGTGACTGCAATGGAACTATATTCAATAGTTGTTCAATACTATATTTAATAATAATATAATAGTATATATAATAGTAGATATATAATATAATAGTATATTTAGTAGTATCTGAATTTAGTAATAATACTATATACTACTATATGAACTATATTCAATATTATTGCCCTAATATTTTCTTTTTTCTCCCTGTCTTCCTTTTCTTTTGAATGAAAGTTCAAATGAAGAGTTCAAATGATGAGCAGACTCGTTTATTGCAACAGAACTACTTATATGCTTACAGATATTAGAGAAAGGCATGCAAGGATTGCCTTCTTTTCAATATGTCTAATTAAGAGGTGAGCTGTTTGAAATTTTAGTGATGTCAATATCCTCTCAGGTCTGGGTATGTTCCTTTTGTTTTAACAATTGCAGACAGCTTGGTATTTGAGTTATTTCCCAGGAATTAATTTTTTTTTTCTTATTTTAGGTGTTTAGGTGGCAATATTTTAGGTGTTCTTTTGACATTTTAAATGGAGGTTCTCTTATCTCAATGTATATATTTGTCTGCATTTATGTTTTGCTAGAATGTTGCCTTATTTTTATGTACTGCTGTAGTTAATTTTTAAATTTTCTTTACAATTCTGCTGTGCTTTACTTTTTTTTTTTCTGGGAAAGGTGGCTTTTAGAAAACAGATAGGTATTCAAAAACCTCCATTTACTATACTTGAAATGTTCTGGTTCAGGGTGAGCAAATACTAGAGAAATGTTGTTTACTTGAAATTTTCAAAGATGTACCTAAGGCAGCCACCTGAAAATATTAAAAAGGGAGGGCTGAGGTATTTATGAGGAGTACCGTGGTGGCTTTCTCCATCAGGATTATCTTAAGAGACATTGTTTATAAGTGGATTATGAGCTTCAATCGTTTTATTAGGGTTTTTATTTCTGCACTTTAAAGCCAGGTGCATTAGAGCTGACCCACACTTGCTGCAATTGCTGAGCAATCTGATCCCCAGATACCTGAGGAGAGTTTCACAGTGTGTTTGGTAACTGTGTCATTTGGGAATGTGAGTTCACCTTCAATTTTATGTTTGTCTTTTCTTTTAAATAGTGAAATACTTCTAGGAATAGGGCCATACATAGGAAATTCTGACCCTGATTTTCTAATGCTCCTGTTGGCTGTTGCAGACCTGAGCTCTTCACTGCTTCTCTGTCTGGCCACCTTGCTGGAAGGGGTAATGCCTGCAGACGTGAAGTGAGAACAGATTGCTGATGAGCTGCCTTGTGCCCTTTAGATTTCAGTTTTCTGTGCATTTAACTTGCCTGGACTGGATGCACTTGTTTGTGTGCAGACAAGATGGTTATGTGCAAATTCCCCATTAGACTTCAATCAGAAAACCCTTTGAGGAGGCAAGAGTAGATATTCCACAGGCTTACTGGTCTGAAAAGGAATGGTTTGTCTGTGAGCCTGTGGCCTGTGTGCGCAGTGGCTGTCCATGGATTACCCACTCCCTGCTGCCTCGCAGCACAGCCTGACAAATCATGTGTTCTTATTGTGCCACCATGCTAAACCCTCGCTCTGCTAACACGTTCCTGGGGCTGCAGTCTGGAGACAGAAGTCAGAAGACATTTCATTGGTTGAATGTATGTGGAATGAAAACTCTTGCCATTTGAGAGCAACATCTCACGGGGGAAGGGAGGAGGGAGGGCACAGGAGGAGTGTGTTGGTTGGGACTGACATGCGCCTTAAGATCTGATGTGGCTTTCACACTTGGAAATATTCAGGACTCCATATGTTCCAAAAACCCCACTGAACAGTGCATATAACATTGCCTTTATCATTCTTTAATCTCAGTTTAATTGCTGTGGTCAAATTACCCCACACTTAATAACCCACAGCTTGGTATATTATTTAATATGGTTGACACATACTTTGTTTTAAATGTCAGTGCTGGTAAAGCCCTGGAGTTGGCAATGCTGTGCATGATAGATGGCAGAGGAGATGGATCATCTGTTCTTTGTCTGTGCTGTTGGTATGTTGGCTGCAACTTTTTCAACTGTGACACTAGACTCATGCCAAACCCAAAGCTACTGAATGGGTAATATTATCCCTTGTATCTGATGTTTTGTAGCTGATCATTCTCAATTTCTCTGGCTTTTTTTTACAAGAATGTGTAATATTATATCACCCAAGTCGAAGTGGTGAACTAGTGTTGTTTCAAATGGGTTGATTTAATTATTTCAGCACCCAGTGGCACCTTTGTTATTAAAGGATTTTCACAAAGCAGTACATAGTCTAATTACGAATTTACACAAGAGACCGTAACAGCATCTGCTGGGTAAATAATATACATTTGTAAAATGGTCTAGCTACTAATTTACACAGCCGACCACTGAGACACTGAAAGGCTGTGGCATTCTGTCATGTCAGCTCTCAAACACTTCCAACATTCCTGCTTCTCCTTACAACTGTTAACAAAACAGAGAAAATCAAGTAACTAAAACACTCTTCTAGAAAAAAACAGGACTGTTTGGCATTGGTGGATTTAGCTGCTGTTTCATTCAGAGTTTTTTTTTTTTCTTGTCCCCAGCTGGCAGCAGAGGCATGGGAAGTGCTATCACACATATTTTGGGGCCCACATCTATACCAGCACAAGCATGCAGGTTTAGAAGGAGGTGCACATTTCCATTCTGGATTGCTGGCTCTGCTCTCTTGGTGCAAATCTGTCCTCAAACCTCAGCAGATTAACATCTCCAGAGACTATTTCCCTGCATGGGAGAGCCCAGGGTAGGAAATACATGCCTCTGTAACTGCTGTGTCACATCCCTACAACAATGTTCAGACTTCAGCCAGGACATGCTTATCTGAAAAATCTTTGCCTGCAATCTTGGTTCCTTGCAGCTATAAAAGTTTGGTGCCAGTTGCAGCAAGTCAGGGGCTGCACTGACTTGTTCTGTGAAGACTGGTTGGTCTGAGATCTGCAGATGTAAATGCAGTTCACTCACTGAGAACACTTTGGTGTCTTTATTTTTTTTTTTTTTTTGGCATCTGGGTGTTGATACAGAGGCACAAATTACCCACTTCTGAGAGCAGCTACGATGGATTCATGCAGCTCCTGGGTAACAGGACGATGACAGCTGGGGAGTAAACCCCTGGTGTAAGGTAAAATTTTTGCTGGATCAGTGAGACTGACATTCCTAGTCTGGAACCCATTAGTGATTAGTGAGAATAAGATTTAAGATTTCTCAAACCCTCAGCTAAATGCAGCTTTGCAAACTGGAAAGTAGAGCTTTAGCCATAGCTTAGTGCTAAGAAGAGAAGAGCTCAATGTTAGGAAATGCCTCAAGTATCTTAACTATCCGTGGATATGCAATTGTCTACCAAAAAAACCCCAACCAAACTGAAAAAGTCTAAGGAGAAAGAAATATAAAGCAGCATCCACCGTGGGATCCTATCTCTTCCTGTGTTTCTGGAAGGAGAACATAGTGGTTTCTTTGCCATCTGTGCAGTAGGATGCCCATCAACTTGAATTCTTATCTTTTGCAGGCAGAAAACTGGACGAGCTCTCTCATAGCAAATCCTTCTTTATTTCCTCACAGCTGTCTCACCTATGTAAGCTGCAGAGCCTTTTCCAGCAATGCTGAGAAGATTTATGTCTGCAGTACAAGAGAAAGTCTCCTTCCCTGTTTGAGTCTGAATTCTACATCAGCAGGCTGCATCTGGGGAAGGGAATTCAGACTGGTTTTCCCAAGTGCTCTATTTTCCATTTAAACATCATGCTTAGGAAATGATCACAACAAAGCTTGTGTTTCACATTAAAAGCACATCCGTGCAGCACTGTTTATTCAGAAAAGAAAACCGATATAGCTATTTTTCTTTATTCCTTGAGTATGGGACAAAGACAGGAGAAAAGAATGGGGAAAGGTAGAATTAGAGGCTCTGCTTCCTCAAGAGGAGTGATGATTCTCATCAGTTGTGCTTCTTGCTCCTCTATCTGTGGTGTAATTACTCTCAAAATTATAGGATAGTGGTATTGGAGAAGAAAATCACCATAGCCCTAAAACAAAAAGACCTCTTTGAAATTACATATGAGACTGTCAAGCTGTTGGACCTAAATACCTGATTTATTTGCATATAAGATCCTTTTAGCAGTTACATATTTTAAACACTGGCTTGCATTGTTTACTGAATGAGCAGCAATCTGTAAAGGATCCAGTTTTCACATTGACCAGGCAGAAAATACCCTCTGATAAAGGAGAAATATTTGTTGATTATGCATATTGTCTCTTTTGCCTCACATTGCCTTCATATCAAAGGCAATGTGGCAGTTTGTTGAAAGAAAAGAAATATCATTTTGCTTTGTTACAGGCAGCAAAGGATCTTTACAAAGCTTTTGGCTCTTATTCAAATGTATCACACCATTTGTGATGGCTTTATAAACTAAGCATGGTTTAAGACAGTCAAGGATGAGTCAGACTGAAAGAAAACATACAATTAATACTTTGCTATAAACTTGGGATTAAGATTATCCATGAAAATCAGAACTATGACAAGGCTGTGCACCATGAATGGTGTTTCAGGGAGTAAGTGGGAAGTTAAGAAAAATGGTGTTTAAGATGAAAGCTGCTTTCATTGAAGACAGGATCATAGCAAAAATGTAACAGGAGAAGTGAAATATAATTAGGAACGTGACATTAACACTGGATTTGCAGAATGTTGCCCAACAGGTGGGTGGAGTTTATTTGACTTTGTTTCAGCTGGAGTATTGAACCACAGATGCAGCCTTTAAAATTAATCTAGACTGTGAGAAAAAAGGTAACAAGAATGTTCAAATACTTGGGCTCACACCACCAGCATGTGTCCTTGCTTTTTCTCTTCTAGCTGTAATAATCACCTCCCAGTTAAGATGGTTTTTGCTCTTCCTCTGTCATTCCTTGTTTCTGCAGCTCTGCACTGGAAAGCAGAGGGGATATTGGGTTTCCTTTCATCACAGTGACAAGTTAGGGAAACATCTGTTTTAAACAAAATGTGCAAAAAGTTTGAAAAACAATTAAGGTGGGTTTTTTGGCATTTTTTGTTTATGCCTGTTAGGCACCGATTTTTATTAAAATAAAATTTATGAGTATAATATGAAGAGAAGTCATTTCAAAGATTGAATTTGGAGTATTGAGAGAGGAAATCTGTGAAAGGCAAAATGTCCACCAGAATGGACAACATGAGTTGCTTTCTGGACTCCAGGATGGAAGCATCAATAGAGATTGAACATTTGTTTCAGTTTATGAACTTTTTTGCAATCCAGCTAAAAATATCAGCACCACCTGTGATACAAGAATCAGATTTATTATCAGCTTCTCAGGAATTGCAAAACAGCCTAACTCCACCCGACTGTTAATAAATCAGGTGCTGAAAGCACTTCAAATGAGAACTTTGCTGAAGAGACAAGTACTCAAGAGGATCAAAGGCTCAAGTCAGTTAAACTGGCCATTTGCCCTTTTGGCATAATCAGAATGTATTTAAAAAAAAAAAAAAGGAAAGAGAAAAAGAAATGACATGATGCTTTTATCAGAGTAGGACAAATATTAAAGTGGGCATGGGCATCTGTAAGTCAGTCACTCTAATTCTGCAAAGCTGAGTTTTCTAACAGTGCTGAATTAGTAAAGCTTATGGATTTGGTCCAAAGCCCACTGAAGTCAATGAAAAAAGAGTCTTTCTTTTGATTCCAGTGGTTTGGATCTGGCTGTTGGAAGCTCCCTGCTTTGGACAAAAAGCATCCACCCTCCCATGAAGCTGACTTGTCTCTTCACTGTGTTCCCCTGACATCACACACGTGCAGAAAATCAACTGACATCCAGGCTTCTGATGAAAGAAATTGCCTGAAAAACATTGGAATATCCAGCTTCCTGGATTAATTAATAAAATTACTTGCTCTTCAACATAGATTACATGCTGGGCATTTAGCTGGTGTGCTCTGGGGAAAGGGTGAAAAAAAGGTTTAGTGGAGATGTAGGGAAGAGAGAGGAGGACACAGGTGAAGAAATACCATGAATATTGATTCATGATGACAGGAATATTTTTTAAACACTGCAGAGCTCTGATTTGCATGAACAATATTTGCCTTATTCAGAATCACAGAATATTCTGAGTTGGAAAGGACCCACCAAGGCCCATCAAATCCAGCTCTTGAATGAATGGCCCATGCAGGGATCAAACCTGCAATTTTGGCATTATCAGTGACCTGCTGTAACAACTGAGCTCATCTCAGGGTCTTAAACTGAAGCTGTCAGCAACATCAACACTGGCAGATTTACAGGATTCTAGCTCTAACTCTTCTTTTTTTGCCCTTGCACTGGATATCAGCTGTGGGGATTTTATTATTCAGTGTGAACCAGTCTCCACTTATGTTTGAGTTTCCTCTTTCCTGGGTCCTCTTGCAGGTGGTCTGTTGTAGAAGACAGGTCATTGTTATGAGGTGTGTGGTTTTTCTTTTTCTGGATAACCATTCAAGTCATAAAGAGAATTTTTGGAAGATGGTGTTGCTGTGTAGCAGTCTGGAAGTGGTGAGAGAGGGGATGATCTTCATGGGTGCCTGCAATATGCTTGCAGATGATGGACTGACCTTGTGAGCAGCAGGAAGAACCACAGGAGGAGCACAGGCAGGGCTGAGGCACTTCTCCCACACTTGGTAGTAAAGCAGATGTGAGTCACAAACAGCAGGATGGGTGGAAATGGTGTTCTGCAAGAATTGAATGCAGAAAGCCATGCTTTCAGGCTCCCAGCTGTAATACTGGGGGATAAAGTCTCTTTTTTTCTTGGGTACCCAGGTGCAGAGCTGCTGATCAGAGTGGAGTTAGTCTGGTTATAGGTGTGCAGGAGGGAAAGCAGTCCTGTTCCCGTGTACACCTGAAAGCAGTGCAGAAATGATGACTCACAGGGCAGTGTGTGACGCTCGGGAGTTTACTGTTTGCACCTGTGGTTGGTTCTGTGCGAGAAACTGAAGAGCAGCCTGGTTTATACTGGGTTGAGTGTGTGAGGAAATCTCTGGAGTGGCTGAGAGCTGCGCATTTTTAACTGGGCAAACATCAGACAAGAAAAGAGCATGTTTGCTGTCCCTCTTTGCTTGGCTTTTGCAGGATGCCTGACGTTAGGAGAGCACGGTCATTCCCACCGGGACAGACCCATTCACACCCAGCACTGTGCTCTGACAAGAGCCATTTAAGCTCTGGAGTGATGTCTCCCAGCACAACGGGGCTCCACCCTCACCTTTACTAGGAATTCACAGAAGTGCAGGTCCTGATGTTTGCTGTGCAAATCTTCACCAGCCAGGCTGTGCAAAATGAGAGCTGCTGCTGATGCAGCCCAAAGACTTGTTTTCAGAGAGCTCATGCGAATTCTGCTTTATTACTGGCAATTGGAGAATTATTTTCAGTCCTATGCTTTAAAATGTACCTTGAGCAACAAGTCTGTTTTGTTCAGGGCTTGCTTCTCTGGTCACTGAGTTGGTAACAGTGTTCAAGCTGGCAGCAGAAAGGTCAATATTTCTGTCTTAGGTCTTCTTTGGAGTATTAAATATTCTTGAGTATGATAATTCTCAGTATGGGATGCACTTCTTAATTAATTTTCAAGGTAGCATATTGCAGGTTGGGATGCTCTTCTGAAAGCCAGGAGAGCTTCCCACAAAGGGTGAGCTGTGCTGGCTCAGTGGGCACCTCCTTCCCCCATGAAACAACACATACCCACAGAGTGTCAGCTTCCAGCTCTGCAAAATGACAACCACCACCTCAGCTTTCCCCAGATTAATCAATCAGTTACTTTTTAAAATTATGGATGCCTAATGTGGATTATCTAGTGGATGCTTTTTGATCTGTGTAGATACCAGCAAATTTGTATTTTACTGGTATTTTAGATACCAGTAGATTTGTTCTGCTATGTGTATTAGGGCAAAGTAAAAGCTCTGGAGTCAGGAAATTGCGTTTTCTGTGTCTGAGACTGGGCTGCACTGCTCTTTTGATGCAAAGTTTTAAGAACATTGATGGTTGAAGCAGACACAGCTGCTGTTTGTAGTGATTCTGTCAACAGCCCTCATGGTATACAGCCAGCCTAATAATCACAAGTGCTTCTTTCTGTTTAAATCCCAGAAAAGGAACTGACATCTTTTATCAGAAAGACAGACAATCTGTATCCCGTGACAATTCCAGATTATGGATCCCAAGAGACTTTCCTTACATTCTCATTTTATCATGGAAATCACAGTTAGTGCTGTTTACTTTCTATACCTCCACACAGTTTTCAAGGTGTTGCCAGCAGGACCTGTGCTGATACTGACATGTGTTGTTGTCACATTGCAAGATCTGATAGAACATCCCTATATATAGATATATCTATCTATCTATCTCAGTGTTTTCTTGGATCTTCCTTTGCTTTCAGTGGCTTTGGAAATCATGGCACTAGTTAATTCACATGCTTTGTCTATTTTGTAGGCTTTTTTCGTACTTCTGAGGAAAGACTTGTTCCTAGTAGACTGGTTTGGAGTATGACTCTCTTTTGCTGCTATTTTTATGGTAGGGAGCTATGTATATGTCATTTTCTAGCTATTACTACAGAGTAGGATAAGAATAAATGTCTGGGGGGAAAAGAGAAACATTGGTTATTTGGAAAAATAAGTGACTTATGCCTCATATTTTTTTGCAATATTCCTGTCATGCTGCTTTGAAGTTCACAGCCCAGACCCACATCAGAAGTGGGGGGGATGGACAGCAGAGCTGCTGAGGAAATGCAGGGCTCCAGCCACACAGCCACACTCCAAAAAGCCGTTCACTGTCCTCCATTGTGATATAAAAGCTGAAATGCCACTCAAGCTCCTTCCCTCTGGACTTCCCTCACCCTGGGGATCAGTAGTACATGAGAATGACCCATCCCTGGTGTACTGCCATCCAGAAACTCATGATTTGTCATGGTTGAAGTTCCTTGAAACTGAACTTTGGGTCTGTGAGAACAACAGGTTCTTCGTGCTGATCCCCTGTGATTTGATTTGCTCTGCCTGGCAGACTGTCAACCTTCTCTGAAGTTATAATCATCTGTTTGAGGCTTGGAGCACATTTTCACTAAAATATTTGCTCCTGAGCTTACCCACTACTTGTTCACTTTGTAAACAATAAACAAACAAATATTAAGATGTATTCATATCTTTTTTACCCACTTCAAGAAGCCATCTTAAAGACCAGTTTAAAATAGTCCAGTTGTCAGTGGGTCCTACAGCAGCCAAGTACACTGTATGGTTCATTTTTCTGACCAAAATATAATTAGGTTTTTTTGCCACATGCAGAAGACAAGGAGTCTGGGCTTTTGTTTCTGAAGCCCACACAGTGCATTAGGTCAATCCAGCAGATGCACCTCAGGAAGGAGCTACATTCCTCTTACTTTTATTTGGACTTCAGATACCAGAAGATGCTAAAGCCTTGAGTTTTCATGTCATGACACCTCATTTAGTTTACTCCTACACAAAATGATATGTTGTCTGACCCAAGGGCTTTGCATCATGTTTCCACAGAGCAGGCTAGGAATCAACACATAAATCCAAAGCTTATTTTACTCCTTTCTTTTCTCTACATCCTCTATAAGGTTTGTGGCAATGGAATAGTAATGACGGCAGGATGGTAATTTCATCTTGAGTTTTACAAGCAAGAGGAGGTGCCAAGAAGGAAACTAGGTATGAAGGTTGCCAAATAGATCTTCCATTTATCATCCCAGCTGACAGCAGGTAAATTATTTCTGAGTGGCACTTTGAAAAGGGAGGGGAGAAGAGAAGCACACACTAATATGTGCTGCAGAGGTGTCTCTGAGGAGTGGCTGGTGTGGCAAGCTAAAGTATAGTCCTTCCTGCAGGAGGAGTACAGTGTGTTACTCATGCAGGAATTCTGGTCACGCTGCTGGAGCTAAAGTACCTGGACGCATACCCAGATGGTCCAGTGGTAATAGAAAAAGAGTGATCTTTTTTTTATAGGAGCTGGAAATTAAGAGAATATTTTTGTCCAAACAGAGTGCTCTCACTTGGAGCCCCAGCAATGTTTCAGTCCTGGACAGCATTTCCCATACTCTTTGCAAAGTAAAGAGACTTCTAGAAATGTTTTCATATCAGATACCCTCAGAATTTATCAAGAAGAAAAGGGATCTTCCTCTTTTGCTTTGCCATTTTCACCTAGTTTCAAAGTGGGGTAACTATTGCCTAGACTGTGGTAAGGAATGGGGCTGTGCTGCTATAACCAGTTCAGGATGTGGCTCATTGTATGCACCCTGTGAAGGTGTCACAGTGCTGTTCTGAAAAGAGTTACAAGCAGACAAAGCATCCAGTGAATGGAAAACAACCTGCTTGAGTAATTTCTACTTGACTGTTTTATAATATGGTATTTCTCAGGTGCAGACTCACATTTACTTGTCTAACCATTGCCATTATTATTATATAGTAATTATAATTTACTTGTACAAATTAGAGGAAGGATTAAATGACATATAAAAATCAGACTGACCGGAACTAAATAGAAAATTCCAAGGAGGAGTCCTTAAAATAAAGCAATTGTATAATACTTAATTGTATAATATAAACTGTAATTTCCCAAAAGACATTGTATTAATGTTATAGTGGTTAGCTATTCCATTTGGTCCATTTATAATCACTTTGAGCTACTTAAATACAAATTTAAAAAAGGATCAAACTTGTTTCCCACTAATATGCCTAGTGCTTTCCCCATAGCTTATTCATCTTCAAAGCTCTTCACCAACATTAGCTAATTATTTCTTTTTTCTAATTAGTAGAAATTGACTGTGGTCAAAAGGGCCATTCAGAAAATTAGCATGCCTCTACCTTCAAATCTCAGAGCTTCTGACCCAGAGCTTTCAAATGGCTGATGAAGATATCATACAGTGGTTGTGCTGAGCCCATAGTCAAGGCAGCCAACTGGAGAAAGAGAAAGAAAGATAGAAATTTTTTTTTTTAAATTACACCTCAGGGAAGTGTATCAAATCTCCTCATTCACAGCTTTCCCTGGAGGCAGCAGCATGGAGAATGCAGGGCTGGACCCAGCCTCCTCCTGCTCTGAGCCCAGCTGCCTCAGACAGGGGCCAGGGGCTACCTTGCCCTTATTCTGAAGACTTAAAGGCAGGTGGGGTTTGCAGTGGCCACCTGCTCAGAGGCCACTTCTGTTCTTGGGTGCTGGAGGTGGCACAGGTCACTTGGTGTCACTGGGGTGGTGTCCCTGTCTGTGTGCTGGCTGCTGGAAAAGCAATCTGAAGCTCTGGGGGTGTGTTCTGTCCATTTTGAACTGTGAGATGGCAACACAGCAAGATGGGTTTAAGAAGTGATTTGGAGTTTTTTAAGCCCTGTTTGCATTAAAGCTGTCCTTTCAAAATGGTGTTTCTTCTGAGTCTTTTGTGTAGCCATGCCACTCACCAAGAGCTGCATTTCTCACTTTATAAGAGTTCATATGCATCTGTAACTTGATAGCTGTAACCCAGAGGTATCAGAAAAGTCTGTGGAAATATGAACAAGCTGACCCTCCCTTTGTATTCTGAATTTCTTTACTTGTTCTTCAAAAGGCAGCAAAGTGACAAATCCTCACCGAGCAGCAGCTCTGTTTGGCTCTTGGAGAACAGCTGTGAGTGTGAGACTTGTTTATGTTTCAGAAACTGTGAATGTTTTAACCCTGAACAACAGTGTGTGCTCCGGGAGATTAATATCTGCATTACATGGACTTGCTGAGAATAAATTAACTCTTGATGACACGATTACTGTCTTAGCAGTGTTCACCGCATACAATTGCATGGTGTCAAAGATATTAATGTGTTTTTGTGAAGAATTTAGGAAACAATTTATTTATATGACTGTGCTTCATTCCATATCACACCAGGACATCAATTAGCTACTATCGCCTGTAAAAGAAATGTAAATCATGTGTCTCATTGGTTATGAGGATAATAGTGGGCCAATAATTCACAAAGAATAATTCATTCTATGAATTGTGCCTCATTCTGTGCTCATGAATTGTTCAGAAACAGATACAACTTTTTCAAGTTTTCATTTTTCAAATTATTATAATGGATTCTTCTTGGTTACAGTTCACTCATGGAGGTTTTGAATATTAAGGACTTGAGTCTGGGGTGATTTTATTTGGTCACATGGTACAATACATTTCTTTTCTGACTGAATCAGTACAATTTTTGGAATCAGTCGATGTTGTGAAGGTTTATGAGACAATGCAAACAAACTTCAAAAGTGTTTGTAAAATAGGGTGCTGGGAAAAAAAATTCTTTTGACACTGGCCAGAAATACATAAAAATATGAACCTCCAGAATGGTGAAAAGCCACGTAAGCTTTAAAAAGGATTTATGCTGAGATTTGAAGGAAAACATATCTGGGAAATAATATATAAAAGTAAAATCTTTCTCCTCCCAGTGCAGTTTCTAAAACTAGGGAGTAAAAATGATTGCCTTAGGAAGATAATTAACTCTAGATAATTAACTCTTTAAAAACAAAATTAATGTAAGAAAAAAAGAAACAAAAAAGAACAAAGACCCCAAATCGCAAACCCCAAGAAGGGTGTGGATTTCAGTTCCTATTTATTTCTGCATAATCATTGACTTTAATAGAAGGAAAAGTTTTGAAAGTTTTAGTATTTGCATTATTAGAAGGAGTGGTGTTTGGTGTTTGTATTGGCAGCATGAGAACAAGGAGGTAAAGGTAATTTTTCTAGAAAGTGCTGGCTTTTGAACAGCTCAGAGATGGTTTAAGAATTTTCCTTCATACCCCAGCTACATGCAATCAAAATAGAAAATATGATAAAAAATTAGGCATGATTTTAATTTTCAATATGGAACCTAAAATAATGTTCATGACTCAAATTTATCTCTTTTTCCTGTAGATGTTGGCATAAACTAGAGGTGATTTCAACCATTGCAATTTTTGAGCCCTCAGTACTGCGCATGTGTTGGAAGTGAGGTAGCTGGTTTTCCATGATACTTTATGCATGTTGAGTATTGCATGGAAGGGTTGAACCTTGTTTTTCTCCCTTTTAGTGAAATTAGATAAGATGGAAAATTCGCAAGTGTTTCTTTTTTTTTTTTTTTTTTTGGTGTTTGATTCACACAGATACCCAAAGACTTTTTTCTCTGAACGGCCTACTGAGAATCTGAAATCCATCCTCTTCCCTTATATTGCCAGGCATGCCTTTCCCATGCTAATACGTTAAGTAACTTTTATTGCACTGAAGAGCATATAAAGTTCACTGCTTTGCCATGACCTTTTCTCCTTTAAATTGTTTCATCATTGTGACCAATAATGGACCAAAGAGAAGACGTAAAAATGTTAAGGACGTTTATTTCTAAGGAGGTTAAGCAACTTTTGCTATGCCCTCTTTACATTCTTCCAGACCTTCTAAAAAGAGACCGTAACGTGACAGCGATGCCCCCCTTAATTACATTTTGTTGTCAGAGGAAGCATGCTTTAAAAGAACAGTAACCCAACACTCCTAGAGCTGAGGATTTCAATAATCTCAACCAGGTTCACAACATTTGAAAAACCCCAAACCTTCTGTCAACTGACTGAAGCAAATTTTACGCATGCAAGAAGTAAAGTCATCTGGCACAAGGTTCTGTGTTACGGGGTTCAGGCAAAAGGATCTTGTTTCACTTTGCCAGATTTTCCTGAGCAGTTGGACAGATTTCATGATGGCAATGGCTTATCAAAAATCCAAAACCTAAAGAACGATGTACTCCTGCTGTTCTTGTTTTCAGTAATGTTCATCTCCATCAGGTACTGAATATTGTCAGTCTAGTATTGAAATATTAATAGCAGCTGAAGATTCAAAAAAAGGGAAATACCAATGAAATTCAGCAGGGTTCACACTTGATCTCCTTCCTGGCCTTTTTTTAGTTGGCCACTAAACCTGGTTGTATTGTTTTTGTCACAACTGCTGGTAGCTTTGTTCATAGCAAAAAAGAAAATTGCTCCTGAGTGAATCCATTTTATGTTTTTGCAAGTTCTGTTATGATTTTAACGGAAATCGCCAAGGAAAAGAAATCAGTTTTTCAGCAGACTGCTGCAGTGATATAGGATATATGGAATTAGACCCTAACAAGGGTGGGCAAAAGATAATACATTTAATTTATCAGGAGAATACAATAGGTAGGCAATGCCAATGAGAGGCGTGAGCATTTATCCAAAATAGAAAATGTTGTTGTCTGAACATATTCTAGAGTTCCTGCAGCATGACTGTTAGTTAGGTTGGCGAACCTGCTGGCCTTTCCTTGCAAGATGAATTGCCTTCACTCAGGACTGTCCACAGAGCAGTGGAGCTGTTGTGGCATTCCCAAAAAAAAGGAAAAATAAGGGGTTGTATCTGTCTGCCTCCCTCTGGGAGGACACAGCCTGTGTGTCCTGGCTTCTGTGCCTACAGAACAAACACGAATACAGTCTGTACTAAAAGTAAGGTCCTAGGAGCAAAACTCCTAGGCTTCTACTCAGGGCTTAAGAACAACCAAAAACTATATTGGTCCCAGTGCAGTTTTCGTGGGTTGCATCAGACTGAACTGTGTGCATTTTGCAGAGCCTGTACAAATATGTATGTAATTCAGATCAACCGTGCTCATATTTTAGGCATCTACCATCAACTTTCATTGTCATGGTTCTGAATGATCCCTGTGACCTAAAGTGGAATTGTCTGTTGGCCTGGTGTGAATGTTGAATCTTCAGGATCTGGAAAGTGCCTTACAAATGAAGCAGAGTAGATGCAATGCCCTGAGAAGCTGTTCCCATGGCCTTCAGGTACTGCTAAGGAGCACAAATTATGGATTGTAATGACTCCTGAAACAGCTACTCACAAAAAGTATATTGAAAATGCCCAGATCTGAGGGCATTTATACAAAAGGAAGGATGACAAGAGCCTTTTGGAGGGATTTATGCAGTAAAAACATTGGAAACATCAGTGCATTTGGCCATAGTATTAGGCTGGGCAAAATTGCTAGGTAGGGTGGGATGTTATCATTGTTCCCCTAGGCTCTCCTTTGCTGCCCATGGAAAGAAAACAAAGACAAAAGGAGAGTCTGTTAGTATTGTCCTCTGATAAGCTGATAGCTGCCTTCATAAAGAAAAAATTAGTTAAAAAAAAAGGTAAAAAGATGAAGGAAGAAACGTAAGTATATTGAGAAAAAAAGACGATTTTGCTCTGTGTCTGGCAGGGGAAGAGGGGGCTCTAGTAAAAAGATGAAGGAAGAAACATAAGGATATTGAGAAAAAAGACGATTTTGCTCTGTGTCTGGCAGGGGAAGAGGGGGCTCTTGTGGCACAGCGATATGTGGGACCTGCTGGGAGGAGGATGGCCCAGAGCAGGGTGTGGGGCTGTGCCCTGGAACACATTCCTGAGGAGCCTGGCCTCAGGAGAGCCCTGGTGGCCAGTGTGGGGCTGTCCTGGTGAGCACTGCACAGCAGTAGGTTGTCAGGCCAGCTTTGCCACTGGGGGCCAAACCATTCCAGCTGTCTTTGAGGGATCACAGATTCTTGCTGCGCCACAGCAAGGGAGGCCTCAGACAGGTTTGTTTTTCCTTTGTGAGATGTGGGCCCTAGATAGACATCCAAGCATTTCCTCACTGCAGGCTCTCTGCAGCCATTTCCAGCCTGGGCATTTCCATCTGAGGCTCTTTGTTTGGGGACTGTAGTTCTGGGGCTCCTTCTGGAAATCTGGGGTAAGAGAAGGAGCTCTGACTCCCTGAACTCTGCTTTAGTCAGGGTTACTTAGGTTGAGAGTCTGGCCTTGCCCACCATTTCAACATTCTGTTTCCTCAGCATGTGCCTCTTACTATTCTTTTCTCCACATTCCTGCCAAGGCAATTTGTTTGTATCATGTGACCCAAGTGCAATGTTTTACCAGATAACACAGAGGAAGGTGTCCCTCCTTGGGAATTCAGCTCTGGAATTCTTCTATCCTGAGATATGCAAGGCTTCCCTCAAAGGATTCAGATCCTGTGCACCTCACAAATATGAGTTTTGCACTTGAAAAAAATTATTGTATCTCTGACTATATTTTACACCTGAAAAAATGTTTAGAAGGGATTTTATTAGTGATCACAAGATATTTCTATAATCTTGGATTTGCAAATGCTCAGATTTTAGCAGCGTGGAAAGGTGTTTGGGAGGAATATTTTATTGCAAATCTCTTTATTGCTGCAATGTCTCATTTTCATCTTTTCTGAATTAGGTACCGTAGGGAACTGAAGCTTAAATGGACAAGTAAGTAAAATTTTGAGGTCTGACTGGTTGGGTGAGACAGTCACATTCTTGGAGCAATAAATAGCTCCTTCCTGATCATGATGTGCTAGCACTATTGAGGAAGCAATAACATGGGACTGGCCCAAGTTAATGATATATATTAAAGGAGATTATGCAGATATCAAGGACATGTTTAGTAAAGCATCTATTGTCTGCATCTATCACCACAACATTCTGGCAAGTGTTGGGAAACATGGAAAGTGTGAAGTAGGAGGAGAAAAACGCAATCTGCATTTGTTGACTGCTTGTTGACAGCAACTAAGACATTTGCTGAATGCTTTAAAATTTTTGTAATTAATTGTGGGGATTGTTTATGCACCTCCTATAAAATCCATTCTAATCCTGTTTCTGGCTGCCAGAGTGGGGAAGGATGTTACAGGGAAAGGATGTGAATCTTCAAGTGAGTGTGCATGTGAAGGACAAGGAGCCCAGACTCTTAGCACTAAAGCCTAGTTCTGGAATAATTTAGGCGACAGAAAGATCTTCGCAAAGGAAGCAGAGATTGACTTTTGGTGGTGACAGGAGAAAAGCAGCTGTCTTGGAATGAGGACCTGTGTTTCCATGAGCTAGACTAGAGATCTGTGTCCCAATGGACACGTCACCCACTGTGAGTGGGTACCACAGCTCAGCCGGGTCCCTCACAAAGGCCAGAGAGCTGTGGCAGATGGGGTGTCTTCAGTTCTGTCTGATTCAAACTTTGCTAAAGTTTGTGGAATGAAGCCAATCAGCCATAGATAAAGGGCTTTAATGACTATTTATTTTTCTAACATTTATATTGTAATTAAACTGCCATGTCTCAACAACAAAATCTCCTCCCATCCCCCAAATTGCCATCAATCCTTCCAACAGGAGCATGCTGCAGTTTTATGTAAATTGGGACAAGGAGTGGGTGTGGAGCCATGCCAACACAAATGCTCATTTTTACAAGCATAGTCCTGAATGGGGGATGGAGCAGTTTTGTAAGTTCTGTGTTCTCTCCTGCTGCTATGTTAAATTTTGTGCCGTTTTAGTTGTTCTGTCATTTTGTCTCATTCTTGTAAATCAAATGGACTGTTTTGCTGTTGGTGTATTGAGTACTAGAACAAGCACAAACAAGAGTTCCTCTACTGCTTTTCAAACTACATTTCAGTGCTGAAAAGGTGGCAGTTGTATCATGATTTACAGCTCCTATTTGGTGTTTTTAATTGGGAATTTACACGACAATTTGTGGCTACATGATTATGTTAAGATTATCTTATAAAAGATCTAGGACAGTTGTTTGTGAAAGCCTGGGGGCACATACCAACCTCCTTAGTTATCTAACCAACTGTTGTGCTCCTTGGTTAAAAGAGTGGGGCCTTAAGAAGTGGTTTGATCTTCCTCTGAGAGGTTAAAGGTCGAATGACTCATAAATGAAGAAAGAGTGATTTAATCGAAGGAACCTGTGCTGTTATTGTAAAACAATATTCACCAGTGATGGTACACTGCTGTATAAATGACAAACTGCACAGCGATGGAACTTGTTATTACATCATTGGAAACTTCACCTGCACAACATTTATGGCTCCATAAACATAGGTTTATTTAACAGCTGCGGGAACACCTATGGCCACTTTGTGTTAAAGGTCAAGAGTCCTAAATTTCAGTTTGCATGTTAGCGTTCATGGGTGAGGTTCATAAAATATGATGACTAGCAGTGAGTGAACAGAACATAACCAAAAAAGTAATGTTGAGACAAACGTGCTAACACAACCATTTATGCTGTTCTGTGTTCCCTTGAAGTGCTTGGGAGGATTGTTTGTTTGCTGAGTGCTGCTCTGAAAACAGATCTATATCACTTGGTCACAACTCTGTCTTCCTCTCAATGGGAGCCGTAATTGTACCTGCCACCAAAGTTAGACTCCAACAGAGGTCTGCCTTCTAGGATATTTTTAAAGGGGGGCAGTCAAATCCAGCCTATTTCAGGATATGAATTGAAGGCAGTCATAAATACAGCAGCTGCTCCTCAGTTCCTTTGCCAAACTAGATGATTAAAAATATTAATATTTATTCTTGAAGTTGCCATGTTAAACACTGGGGCAACTGGCTGACTGAGCTGCGAGCTATGTATTGCCAAGTGCACCAAATAAAGAAAAATGAAAGAGAAAATAATGTGTACTAATGTAAATACTTTTCACATGAGAGTGTGGTTTTACGCAGGTGGTGTCTCGTTGCAGTAGGTCCTTCATGGGAGCACATGGCCACTCTGTAAAGGATAAAAAATAACTGCTGAGTGAATAATTCTTTTTTGTACTCTTGAAGCATTTGAAAAGTTAAACTGGTCTCCATTTGGAGATTAAATTGCATACATGCTGTGGGAGAACAGGAATCTCTCTCTGGTTTATGCAACATTGTTCTTTCTCAGCTCTTTTCCTGTGGCCTTGTCTAACTCATGCCACATATGAATATCAGAGTGCTGCTTTACATTCCCCACCCATGTTATTGCTTCAGGTGTTGTACGGTTGCTCAGTGAATGGTAGCAGATTTTTAACAAATTTGCAACAGCTATCTGGACTACTGAAAGGATTATGACTAAACCAATAAATTACTATTGTCTGCTTTCATCACATGACAGAGTCCCATAACCCAGTCCAGTGTGGCTGAAGATTTCATGCTGATAAAGTTTACTGGGTTTACTTACATTTTAGAAATACTATTGTTCCAATAGATTCATAAATAATTGTTAGTCAAAGATCAAACAGAGATAATTACCAGTTTTTTGCACTTTTGGAACACAGATGAGATGATTAGAAAAATCCAAAAAGATATGAAGCAACAGTGAAGATTCTCTTAAGCAATGTCAAACATATCTTTCTTGTTCAACAGCATTTTGTATCTCCATCAATAATCTCGCCAATGGTCATATAATTAACTATGCTAATAATGCTTCTTTTAGTCTTTTTATTACTATTATTGCTGTGAACCTACTTAGGAGCAATCCACTGTAATTAGTAATTAATCTGATGGTTGTGTTGCCCTATGCAAACGTGAGATGGAGCATGTTGATTTAACCACAGCTGCCTCAGTCTCTGCTGCACATGTTGCTTCTGCTCTGTGCCCAAGCTCAGCCTGCAGCTCCTGCTGCCCCTGCACTGCCTGGGGGTGAGGGCTGCAGGCTCCCAGCTGCCATCCTGGGGACAGGGACTGGGGACACAGCAGCCCGTGTGTCACCTCATCCATCTTGCTGGGCCGCCGTCAGCCCCTGTGCCTTGAGATCTCTTCCCGGTAAAGGGGGAAGTGCAAGGCTGGCTGGCTTGGGCAACAAGCACTCCTGTGAAATGCCTCGCTGAGTGTTTAATATGGAAGTGTTTCCATTCAGGCTTGGTGTTTCACATGGAAGGCAATTCTTTCTCACTTTCTAAACATTGCATTCAATTATCTTTTCTTTAAATCTCCCAGTTATCCTCATCTAGTCACTCTTGTTTGCTCTGCAATCTTTTATGCTAGCATTTGCCACCATCCCACTTTTTTCCCCCTTAGTTTAGAATAGGATACAAGTGTGATAATATTTGTGGGCAAGTACTGGCGCTCTTGTGGCAATTGTGCTGAGCACTAGCAGCAAGGGAGAGGTGAAGAGAATTCCCACTTGAATTTTTTCCTTTTTAAAATTATTGCTCATGGCCCTTTGGTATTAGAATTGCCATCCTTGGGTTTTTTGTTTTTTTTTTTTTAGAGAGTACATGGTAATTAAAATGAAAATGAAAAATATCTTTTAAAGAGATCTTGAAAGACATGACTTAAGCACCTGAACCTTAGAAATCCAGTCTTGCCTTGGCTTCATCTCCTTATTGTCATTCCCTGTTGCAAAAATGCAGCAGTAGGTACTGATCTCTCCTTCTCAGTGCACATCGTAATTATGTTCCCTGTTTTATATCACAGCTGAAGGTTTCTGAAATTCACTACTAGAAAATGATGTGTTTGTGTGTCATCACATCATATCGTAGCCCTCACCCTTCTCTAAACAAGAGTTAGAACAGAGCATTCAGCAAGCAGACACGGACGCTGCCAAGAGCCTGCTGGACTGTGAGGTGGCTCTAAGCCACTAAAAGGAAGGAAAGTGATATTAAGCCAGTGAGTGGAAAAATTAATTTTAAATGTTTTGTAATCACATATAAGTGTAAAAGCTGAATGCACAAATCATGTTTAGGGTAGATAGTGCTATTCAGAGCTAAAATTCATAGAAAAAGGCAAAAATATATTTTTCGATCCAGTACTTGCAACATGAAGCCTAAACCTGCCTAATCCTGGCTCCACATAATCACTAAAATACCTGTCAAAAGTCTATCTATCCGGAGGTATTTGACACTTTGTAAGTGTCCCTGAATTATCTGTCTTAGCAACATACACCTCTGCTGAGCTGTGCAAATACAGCAAAAGGTTGGGTTCTGGTGAAACCAGTATTTACACACTATCTCAGTGTTGGAAGTAATTAATCTTCAACTGTATGAGGCTCTTTGTGATGTAAAGCAAGTGCTGACACTTTTGTGTAAACATGAAGATTAGCATATTTACAAACTGGTAGATGTTACTTTGATCAGTGGCTGCTTGCACTGGAAAGGCATGCTGGCATGTGGGTTTGCTCTTCATGTGACAAAGACGTCTAATCCTTTTACACTATTCTCAGATCCATATTTAGAATTCTGACTTGTGTTTTCTCTATCCACTTGAGCTCACTGTTTGGTTTGTTTAGCAGTGTTCATCCACTCTTTATACTCACCAGTGATTCATTCCAGTTTGTTTTCTTTGCAAAGCAAGCAGTAAAATTCCAAAGTAGTAAATGACCTGGGTGAAAAAAACCGTAAACTCCTTTCAATTTAATTACTAAAGCAAATTGGAAACACTTGCAGTCAGGCTTTTTGATGGCCTGTATAAAGATCTTCACTGTTTTCTTTCTGGCTTTTAAGTAAGTTAGTGTGAAAATTAGTCAACCAAGCTCCAGCCTACTTCTGATGCTGTTATATCAAGACATTTGTTTCTGTGTACGTTTAAACTCATCTGGAAGACTTTGAAAGAGGCATCCTAAATGCTTGTTTTTGTTCATTGTAATTTAATGGTAAACTGTAAACAATACATAATTCATTTTAGTGCAAATTATAGCTTTACATACCCTAAACTAGTTAGTGACAGGACATCTTGTGGTAACAAGATAATGACCTGAGCGGGTTAGAACAGGCTGGGTCTTATCTTTTAAGAAGGATGAAATAATGTTATGACATTGTCAGCATATTGTCTAACATGCTGGGATGCTAGCAACTCATTACTTATGTGCAACTCATCTATCTGAGTAAAGGATTGCGAGGTTGGCCCTCCTTTGGTGTACCTGTGCTGGCAAGCCCGAGCACGCCGCGGAGCAGCAGGAGCTCTGCGGCTGAGGTGGGCCCACACACGCTTGCACAGGAGAGGTGAGACTGCATCTGAGGGGTGGGTGGGGTTCTGCTGCTGTTCTCAGAGCCACAGCCTCCGTCTGAACACTGAAGGCAAATTTGCTCAGCCTACCCACAGTTACTGGAGATGCTAGATAGATCTGCTCAGTCTTGGAAGCTTTCCTGATCTCCTCTGTCAAGCTGGAGCTTTGCCTCCATCCTCAGGCATACCTGTTAACTTGTCAAAGATGAGGAAACTCCTTCTCAGCAATTCCCTGTGTTCTAGAAGTTGTCACGTTCTGATACTTTAGCCATTTGACCTGGCTCCTATCCACACACTAAAACCTCAGAGCTGATTTTAGGGCTTTGACTCAGTTTCCATTTGACAACAGCTCCCAGTGGTGAATGAACAATTCAGAGACACAGCTGCCACCCTGCTGCTTGCCCTTATGGCACAACTGGAAGCACCAGTCCAGCATTTTACCAGCGGTTTGAGCTAATATATTTGTTTGTATTGTTGAGATGCTGAGAGCATCCCCTTGCACCCCACAGTACAGAGGTGCAACTGATGTTGGAAGAGTGCAGCGGGCACCTGGTGGTGACAACAGCTTCAGTGAGATTGACTACAGCCCTCAGTGGCTGTTGTTCCCCTTGCCCAGACCAGTGGGCTCTCCTTGCAAAATGAAAGAACATTAAATCTCAGCCATCTCTGTGTCTTTCAAATGGATCAGATAAATAATCTCATATATAAGGGACCCCACCAGCTTTCCAGCCAAGTAGGACATCTATGCTCACAAGTGGGCTTGAGTCTCACTGATGCGATGTTGGACTTTTTACATTGTTAAGAAACAGCTGTGAATAACACATAAGAAAGACATATAATGATGTCTTTTGTAGTACATTCATTTTTCTGGGGCCAATGTCTCACGCAGCATTTTCCCCTTGAAATATTGCAGTCTGTAGGCTGCAGTCACACACACTTAGAGAAAGTTTAGTTTCATGGAGCTGCCCCATTTGTATCTAAGGAATGAACAATAATAACAGAATCTGTGCTTTGATTGCTTGTTAAGCAAAGTAAGCAGGTGAAGTGCTCAGAAAGAAAACTGATATACTTTTCTCACATTGCTTGCAGAGCAATCACACGTATGATAGACCTATTACTGATTAAAACTCATGTTAAACCGAGGATCAAAAAGAAATCTTGACATCTCATTTAGTTATTTTCATGGCTGGATTAGCCTAAATAAAACAATTTATCATCTATATGGGAACAGCAGAGACAATTTTAAAGATATATTCCTATCTAGGGAGAGAAACTATGAGTACAGTCTTTAAATCAGGAGGAAAAGATTTTATTTTGTTGGAGTAATGAAAATTATTGGGTGAAATCTTGACTCCACCAAAGTCAATAAAAGTTTTTCTGTGGCTTTCACTGAAGCCTAATGTATTTTCTATTGATATTTGATGGGGGAAAAAAGCAACAACTTTTGCAGGTTGTATTATTGCTTATTTAAAATGGAATAGCTGGTTGAATATTTATGAACTAATACCGTATTAACAGAAGTTTTCCTAAGTATATATTAATCTCTATGGTTTACTAAAAGCTTTCAATATGTGCGGATCACATTTAATTTAATAGACTAGAGGACAGGTAATGTGTCAAACAAAGTGGATTTTTGTCTGTTTTCCTTTCAATGTCATTATTTGCATCTTCATTTTTTTCCCGCATTGCAAGTGTTCAGCGCTTTTGCAACTTAAATGCACGAGCAGACAGGGAACAGTCTGCAGCCATACTGCAAAATAAACCTGGATCCTTCAGGCTTCCAGTCTGAATACAGGCTGGGGAAGAGCCCTTCTCTGGGCTGCTGAGCCTGGGCTCTCTTGCAGACCCAAAGAGATATTAGCAGGATGACAAGCAAGGTAGGCTTGGACCCTTGGGATTACGGCCTGACTAGGGGCTGAGAGTGTGGAGGAAATGTCTACAAAGGCTGCAGAAAGGGAATAGAGTCTCAGTGAATCTGGGGAGCTACAACAGTCCCACATCACAGGATTTGGGTCTGGCAAGCTGATTATTCAGCTCTGCAACACTCAGAGGCCAACCATGAACATCATATGAACTTTGATGTTTTTAATGTTGTCCATGGCTGTGCTGTAGTCAGCAGGACTGACCCTTTTATGCTCTCACAGGTCTTTTTTTTCCTGACAGTTTTATGGGCATAAATAGATAAAAGTCTTCATCTTAGGAAAAGCATGTATTTAGGAATTTTAAGATACTAATTTCATGTTGCCCTTGAGCATTTTCTGCAAATGTTAGCATGCACATACTATTTCTGGTGATTAAAGCAGAGTATTTTGACTTTAAAGTGGCATCTTCTGAATAAATGTGTCTTCAAATGATTTATGCATGCCATTAGGATTTAGTGCTGGTAGTTGTCCTGGGAAGCCTGATCTGGTCTTTCAAGAGTTGTCTTAGTTTTATCAGTCCATTTACATGTGGTCATATTTCAACCTCCAGGAGCTTTAAAATGTTTAGTACACAGAACACAAATTTAAGCCTGTGTTTGTTTTTATTGGTGGAACCTCTTTCCTTTCTTCAACATTCTCAAATGTGCCCTGGTTTAAGTAGAGTTATCTAAGGTAATCCACTCTTGCCCTTACCAGGGATATTCCACTTTGTTCATAAGCACATAACATAACTCTAGTCCCCTGTGATTCCATTGTGAAATTAAAACCCAGACACTCATCCAGATGTCTTAGAAGATAAGGGCAGACCTAATCCATGTGTCACAGAGGACTTGAGGAGCAGGAATTCACCTATACATCATCACGTTGTTATTAGCCTGGACCATGGCAAGCCCAACACAAACATTTTCCACAGGGCTTGCATTCAGGCTTGGCAGTGTTAAGAAAATACCCTCCAGCAATGTGTTATTTTAGGCTGAAACAAAAGTAGACATGAATGGCAAGAGGAACAGAGAAGTATTGTTTTTATTTTCAATGTGAACCCATAACTTGTGTTAAATGAAAATCTAACCAAGTAAGATGTAAATACCATCGTGTTCAAATGAGCTATCAAATATCAACACATTTATTTTGTGATGGAGCACTGATGCTTGTCTTAGGCACTGTGGGAAGGGCAATTTAGATAGTAGAAGCCAAAAGCTTTATCTGATTAAAACTGATATGATGATTGATTTTGACAGAGAGAAATCACTTCCATTGAAAAAAAAAAAAAAAAAAAAGGGGCAATAAAAACATTGTGCATTTTTCATTAATATGAATGGTGGCACTGAAACTAAGAACAAAATGTAGGCTTCTGAAAGAGGGAAAACTTTGCCTCTGTCTTTTGCATTTCTGCTACAGAAGTCATCCCAAAAGCTTCCAGAATTATTTTATAAAATCCTAGGGTAAGGATGAGAATGCACAGCAGGTGACCTACCCTGCGCAGCTCCCATTTCTGTCTGTTCCTGCCCTCACTTGCTGTTTCTCCATCTTACCCTGGGAGCACTCCCAAAAGTGTGCAGAGGGATGCTACAGGATAGCAAGGAGCAGAGTTTGTGATCAAAGCAGTAAACTGGGAGTTAGCTGGTTTGGACTCAGCTCCTGCCTGTGCCACAGATGTTCTGCATAGCCAGCCATGGCCTGCTCTGTTTTTGACAAAATTCATCCTGTGCCGAGAGCCAGCGAGAGCCTGGGATGCCATCTGATGCTGGGAGGCAAACAAGGCTCACCCACTGGTTGGACATTATACAAGTATATTTAGAAAACTCCAGTGGCATGTAAGCTGTGTGGTGTCCTTCAGCACAGGGCTGAACCTCTTGTTTACAGTCAGTGCCTCAGTGCTCCCTCCTGCCAAGCAGGAAAACTGCAAGGATTTTCACTTTAACACGTGTGCAACACTACTGTGATGTAAAGGACACTTCAGTGCATGTCTCTTAGGAGAGGCTACAGCTTTCAAGGGAGTTGCCCAGAGTTTGTGCACTAATTGAGTAGCTGGAGTCTCACAAGTGTGAAAGTGTCCTGGAAAAATCTTCACCAAAAAAAAAAAATCTGTAATAACAAATTCAGAGGACTGTTACTATGCTGTTTTAGGGGTTTTGTTTGTTTGTTTGTTTTTAATATGAATATTAGTGGTAAATTCATGCAAATGTACTAATGAAAATCGAGACTAGAAGAAAGGGCTTCAGGCAGGACAGACAAACATTTTCTAAAATGGAATGTGGCTTTGATTTTTTTTTTGTTTTGGGAAGTGATCCAGGTCACCCTAACAGAAAGCAGAGACACTTTGTGGCTGGGGTCCCTTTGTGCACAATGCAATGGCAAGGCAGTTCAAGACCAGTTCATCTGTGTGAAAATATGACCCTCATGAGTCTGGAGGTCAATGAAACCACTGTTGATCTGCTTAGGGCATGCTGGTCACTGCTTTAGGGTCATTTTGATTTATGTGCCTGGATTTTCCACTTCCAGAAGAATAAAATGTGGGTAACTGTCTCTTAGTTAATGCTCATTTTTTGTTGGCAACATGCATTTTTTTCAGAAATATGCATTATATAAAAAGTCTAACAAATTTAATGTAAGTATACAGAGTTACATTTTTATGAATGGTGAATATATTCATAATTAGGAAAAAAAAACACCTTAAAAGCATAGATTTTGATTTCTTTTCTTTTTTTGTTTCTTTTAAGCAATATACAAGCTTCCTCCTTCTCTGATATTTAAACATTGTGGTTTAAGAGTTTAACAGTTTTTGTAGATTTACTTTAAAGATTCTCACGTGAAGGATGAAATTGATGGTAACACCATTTAATGAACGGGATAGTTGAGGCAGAATCAGCTACATGAAATGTGTAGCAAACCAGAAAGTTAATAATTATTTACCTCCCTAACTCCTATCCAACTTCAAAAGTAAAATCAATGGAGACTTTAAATGTTCTTTCTTAGTACAAAAATGGCAACTGCTTCCCTGCTGAGATGTCTTGGAAGTGTTGCCACAGATGGCAACCACTCCACAGAGAATTTGATCTTTAGTACCTCCTGAAGTCTGGTAGGGCCTTCCAGGCTTTCGTGGTGGCTCTGGGCACCAGTGCTGGAATGCCTTCCTGTGCATTTCACTGGCAGAAACTGGTACCAAAAACTTCCCACTGTACAGCTCAGCACGGCGAGGGAAGGGAGGATCCAGGAGGAATCCAGAGGCACTGCACACCTGCCTCTGGCACGAGGGAGATGGGGCAAAATAACTCCTCAGCTGACACCAACATTTTTTTCCCTTGATCACTTTGCACTATTAATTTCAGTGTGATTAACACAGAGGGGGCATCTGAGTCAATTTATCTGGATTTTTTTTTTTTCTGGTTTTCTGTCAGACATTTAATAGCTCTGGCTTGAGTGTCACTCATTCCTCTGGTGTGTAAACAGTCTTCCCTTACTAGTTGCCACCCAAAGTACTTCTATCAACTCCTATTCTGATATTCTATCAAACTCCTTAATTTGTCCTATAAGACCGTCTAACCCCTTGAAACTGTTTAAGAAAAAACCTCTTAAGGTCTCTGCCCCCTGCTTTGCATGTGACTGCTGAGCAGTTCAGTAACAAAATCTGAACATGAGTAAACAAACAACACATTGATGACTGTGCTGTAACCTCACCATTGTATTCCTTGTCCCATTTGGTAGGGAGTTTTACATAACCCAAAACACTGGCTTTTGTTTGGTCTATGAACAAAACCTGGGGCTGGAGAATTATGAAATGTTCAATGTGCTGCTCACTGCTTGTCCCTTGGAGTAACTGCTTCACAAGCCTTCTCCTCCAAGACAACCTAAATGCTGTTTAATACTCTCTTAATTGTCATTTCTGTCAGCACTCTGCACTGTGAAGAGTTGCTGAACTAAACCATATTAGCAGGTCTTTACAATTATTTGTAAATGTTGGGATACTCAGAAGATTATTGCACTGGTACATTGCCTTTGGTGCCTGAGGGGAGCACAAATTATATCTTATCTGCAGGAATAGCACTGAGGAGCTATCTTATGAGATGCTGTGGTGCTCAACCCACTCTCAATCCCATCACCGGGATTGTCAGGGTACAGTTTATATCAGTGTGCAGGATGGACACAGCCTCTAATGTTAGAATTTCACATGAATCTAATGCATGGGAAATGGATTTTTTTTTCTCAAATGGATAAAAATATCTTTTCATCTGAAATCTTAAACTGATGACATTTCAGAATTCCATTTGGAGAGATGGAAAAGCAGATGATCTGTGGTTTTTAAAACTCTGATAGCTGGTGCTTCTTGTCTATAAAGTTTGTTTAAGTACTACTGAGACAAAGCACTTTGAACTTTTGCCCGTATATCTGACTCCACAAAGGTTTGTCTACAATTGTCTATATTTCAGGAAAACGACTATTTTCTGAAACACATTAGTTCAGGATTATCAGGACTGGTACCTGGAAGTTGCGCTCCTAAAATTGAAAGAAATTGTCCAGTTTTCAAAAACACTGAGCAACCTCTGAGTGCCATGGAAATTGTCCAGGATTTAAAGCTCTGGGAAAAGGTCAGGCTGGTTGTTTTGTAACCTAAATTTAAGCTCCTATGTACTAAAAATGCCAAGGAAGAAATATCCCCTATCATAAGCCAGTTCTTTAAAAAGAGACATACTTTTAACAACTGCTTAATTGAAAGCAAAACTTATTTCAGTACGATAGGAACATATTTATAGTTGTGTTTGTGCCATCTTGTAATTTGCAACTTGAAAGGAAGTCAATTGTTGCATAACTCTACAGGCCAGTGGGCCATTTCCCTTGGCTCCTAAAGTAGAAATTAAAATTTGTTTTATTCTTTATGGTTATATATATATATATATATATATATGTTTATTTATTATCTGCTGCTGGGAGCTGCTGAGTGACCTGCTGGTGTGCCCTATGGATCTGGCTATGGAAAGACTGCCTTGTTAAACTCTCTTCCATACCAGGGCACTGAAGCAGGAGGCTGTCAGGAGCTTCCATCTGACCATAACATGAGACACTCCAATAATGTGTGCATTGCCTGTGGTGGAGGCTGGCAATTTAGGGCATCACCTCACCAAAGAGTCAGTGATACAGGCTTCACTTGAGACTGCAGCCTCTTCCTAATTCATTCTAAGGGGAGCAAGAAGAGCTTCCTACCCATAATGGGAGTGAAATCCCTTGCTCCTGCTTGGGCTTTTGCCATGGCGTTGGGTGATGGCAGGTTCCATCACTGCATGGTGTATCCTGACACGGGCCTGAGAGATGTAATGGGGCACAGAAACCAGGAGCAGGGCAACAACCTGGAGACTATCAGGTGTTGTAGAGAGAGAGACACCTGAGTGGCAGTGAAGACAGGGACAATAATTTCCTCTTAAAAATGCTGGCTATAAAGGGGTCCCTTGAGTGGCAATAGGGTTTTAATATGTGAGCTCAAATTTTCTGTCTATATTAGCCTGTGTTTGGGTCTGTTTATTTCTACTTTATCATATGTAACATGGTAGAGGATGATGGTTTGTTCTCAGTCAGGGCAATTATTGTTACAGTGCAGAATCAGAGTGTAATTCACAATGGATGAGACCTTGTCAGAACTGCTTCAGACCAAGCTGTTCAGAGCTTGATCCAGTGGGGCCATGCAAACCTCCAGAGATGGGGGCTTCACAGCCTCCTGAGAGACCCTGTGCCCCGTCTGGATGGCCCTGGGAATAAGAAGCACATCCTGCCAGGGCATGCTGGCTGTGCTGGTCTCAGCCAGCGCTAATGCTGTCAGGCCCCTTTGCTCGTTCCCATCTGAGAGTGACCTCTGTGACTGTCACAGAAAGTCTGCATTGACTGCATGATCATCCTCTTCAGAAAGAGTGTATGACTTTTGAGTTTCTCTTCTTTTCCATTTACCCAGAAGAGATTTTCCCAAATTTTCTGAACCAGAAGTAGACATGTCACTGCAAGGCCAGGACTGAAGAGCACCAGCCATACAGTGACTGCGTGATTTGGCATGGCTGATCCCGCTGGATCACTTCTTGCCAGGTCCACAGGGTCTTTCCAGCCATGGTGGCATGGCTTTTGTGTCCTGTTTAATTTTTGTCCCTCAGAATTGTCGAGTTTGCTGATCCAAGGGCAAACTCCTTGAGGTTCATTGAGCTTTAACATCTCCTGGTTTTCTAGGACATCATTTCTGACTTGTGACTACTGGAGGTTGGCAGCACTGCTGTTGACTCTCAGAGCATTGAGGCTGCATTTATATTGCTTGGTTTGACACATTCCTGGGAGACTTATTTCTACTCTCTGTGCATTTAGGTACAGCCTGGGCAAAGTAAGAGACTTTATTTTTTGGTTTATGGTTCTTATTTCCCCTTACTTTAGCATCGAACTTCCTACCTTTTTAGGCTATTATTCTAAATCGTACATTCACTGCTGAGTATTATTTTGGTGTTAAATTGTGTAAATCACTAAATAAGTGTATACAAATTGACACTGGATGAACTGGAGGGATATTCTGATAGCATGTAAAGAATTACAAGGCAAATCAAAAAATGTAATATTTTTGAATCTGCACGCAATTTGTGAATATTTGCACTTACCTTTTTTTCTTTTTCTTTTTTCTAGTATCACATGTATATTGCTTCCTCTTCAAAGTAGAGGAGGAATTTAAAGCTTTCTGTGAATTTTAAAAACAAAGAAGTTTTTACTTCTATTGTGAAAGATCTTGGTTAGAGTTGTTATGGAAAGTAACAGGTGACTGAGGTTGATATCCAAAGTCAGCGATGTCAAAACCAAGGAGATGGTTGTCAGTTTTCTCAGAGGACACAATTTTACTGACTTCTACTTAAATTTTTCATTTCTGATTAATAGGAAGATATGTACTGATTTGTGGACCATGGCAAAAGACTCTGAAGTCTTGTAAATTCTATTCTACAGGTTTTCAAAAGAGAAAAGACAAGAACTCTTTTCTCCAACCAGGTATGTGTGACTTAATACTGGTAAAAGGATCTTTGAAGTGTTTTTCTTCACATGCACAGAAATCACTTAAGTATAAGCCACTAAAGAACCACACCTGGGAGATTTAAGGTGATTTTTTTTGTTTGTGCTATGCTGGAATTTTTTTGTTCCAGGAGTGTTTGTATTATAGCTCATGGTTGAAGTGACCCTCTTAAATCTACCATTAAAACTTGAAATGACACAAGCCTGAATCATGCAAGCAAAAGGGCACTACCTTGAATTTGTGTGCTTGAGTCTCTTGGCACAGGCAGAACACCCAGAAAATAGTTTCAGTCACTAGAAATGTTCACAAATATTACAAGTGTGTCATTGTAGTCCACAGTCTGAACACGTCTTCTTTCCTGCCCAACAGTAGACTCATATTGGAACAGGTCCAGTGCTTTAATGAATTACAAACCTGTAAAATATTTCTTTTCCTCTGCCTGTGGTAACTGCTCTTTAACCTGGCAGCAAGGCTAGGTACAAACAAGTGCTTGAGGCTGACTTGTGGGCAAAGAGGCTGTGTGCATGGAAAGAGGGGCTGTGACACAGAGCCAGTCACCGTTCCTTGGCCACGCACCGAAACACGGCGCCAAAGGATGGGGAGCACCCTATGGCTGTGCTTGACACCAAACATGTGTGGGAGCTTCTTGCCAGAGCAGGTGGGCAAGAATAGCTCAGCTGGGAGCAGGTGAAAGGGCTCAGGCAGGGAAAGGCATTCCTGGCTTTCCTGGCGTTCCTCCTGCACTGCGCAGGGAGAGCACTGCCAAGCAACACATGCACTGTTGGCATCTCCGGTTACTTCTACTTCTGTAAATCAGGAACCATTCCTCTGAAGCCAATGGCACCTCATTAACATTAAACTGATGTGAATAAGAGGCAGCTGGGACATATATGTTTCCATACCTTTATGCCGTTGGGTCTGATTCTACTTTTGTTCACACTGGTTTGATATTGATACAGCTCCTCTGGCTTTCATGACATGAATCTGTGTTTAACCTGGGTCAGCAAGATCTCAATCAGCTTAATTTACTTCAGAAAATATGTGCCCAAAGCTGTTGGGAAAGGATGGGTCTGTAGGAGAATAGAAGATAGGAAGTAAAAATAGGAAAGGGATCAAGAAACAGCTGAAGGATGGAGATTCATGTTTCTTGTGTTCGCCTACAGTTTGTTGCCTTTGTCAGTGGAAAATGGGAGAGATGAAAGAAAGGGAGATTTCTTGACTTAGAGGTTGTCTTCAGGCTGAGCAAAGCCCTGCGGTAAAAGCATGTTAGTCCTCCCTCCTTTTTCTATTTCAGCTGTTCTTTGTGTTGGGAAAAAAACCCCTACTTCTTTGTTTTTTTCCAGTACAAAATAGGAAAGGACTACAAGGAAACAGAGCAGATTATTTTTTCCAGTTTGCCTTAGGGTTTCCTGGAATTTTTGCTACTGTACATTTATTTAAAGTAACCCTATCTGTTTAAATACATGCTGATCTTTGGCTGCTCTGAGATCAGAATCAGCCCTGAAGAATGCCTTTTGCTCGCAGTCATTTTTGTATTGTCAGTCCTTCCTCAGCGCCCCCCGCCACGCTGACCTCCAGGGTATCAGGTGACAGCAGGATAAACTGCAACACATGTGGGCCGGGCAGGCAGCGAGTTATGATCTCAACCAATACAGAAATTGGGGTCTCTTGTCAGTCTCCTCAAGGATGACAGAATAATCTGCTTCCAAATGAAGGTAGATGTAAGATAAATTCTGTGCCTGCTATTATATTTTTTTGGCATTAGCCAAATGCTCTAAGCGTTTTGTGGCTTTGTCACCACCAATTATGAACTAAAATAACATCAAGTGCTGCAGAGTGCCATGATCCAAAACTCCTCTGTCTCTTCACAGTGACATTGTGAATAAATAAAATCAGCTCCAATGATTCATTAATTCATGTTTAATAAGGCTTTGCAAAGTTATGTCAGACACTTGGAAAGGATGTCTGGAACTAAAAGCTCAATCCCTCAGTGTCTAACCCAGACGAGCTGACTCCTTAATTTTGCTGAAACAATATGTGCAGTGAAGGGATTGTTGGAGCTCTGGAAAGTTTTCTGTTGTGTGCACTATTTAAAAATTCTGTGCAATTGTCATCATTATCTTCACAAAATGAAAACAAGTTTTTTATAGTGAAACTTAGGACGTTATGCAATAAACTAAAATTTATTGTTTAATTCTCCAACCAAGACTTTACATAACAAATGGAATAAATTAAAATTTTTTGTTGGCTGTCTCAATTTCACAATAATCATATTTTTATTTGAGCAATGTGTGTATATCCTGAAAATACTTCAAGAAAAATAAATTATTCAAATGGAACAACTTTGCTGTAAATTATACAGCAATTTTTTTCTCTTAAATGTAATTTCTATAAGATCCATTTGTTAAAATTGGAAAGATGCTTAAAGTTCTTAAAAAAGGTAAAATAATTTCCTTTTTATTGTCTAGACTCTATATAATTCATTGCTAATTAATACTGCCCTTTCTGGTGACTTTGCAGCAGGCAAAGCAGGCAAACTCAAACAAACCAATTATAAATGATTTTTCAATGTAAACTTTTAACAGTGTAGCCTAAGGGCTTGCTCAACATAAAAGTACAATTTAGAAAACATAAGTTTTAACTAAGGTCAGGATATATCAGGCCATGATGGATGTACATGTAAAAACATCTGACTGTGGAATGACAACATTTTCTTCAAGACTAAGCAAAGTGTTGGTGGCAGTGATAAGTAAAATGAAAAATAGCCTTGAATGAACTGACCAGAAGGTTTGAGTTTGGAGTCTGGGTTGCTAGTTTGGGCGTTTTTCTCAAGTGCATGTTGATTTTGGTTTCTTCAGAGTTTTGCAAATCTGACTTCCTGGGATGCTGCAAGCAGTATAATCTGAGTTTTTGACCTATATTCTACAGTAGGGCCAAGAGAAAGTCAAGCTTTTAAACACCATCTGCTGCCTTGGATCCCAGGTAGAAATCGCCCAATTCCTCCTGTTCCCAGCTGCTGGAGCAGAGCCCCTGTGCTGTGGGGGTGCCACACACCCACACACCTGTGCGTGGTGCAGCACTGGCTGCTGCCAGTGACACAGCCCATCTGGCCTCATTCCTTCAGCTACTGAGTGGAAAACGTCATGGCCCTGTGATGCAAAGCACTGTCCCAGTATATCCCACCCCCACAGGAAGAAAAAATGTGGGGACAAGATCCCGTTTTGAATAGGTGGTGGTTGACTGTTTGGCGCTGTCTTTAAGGCTCTTCATCCTCATTGTCTGTCTTTCAACAGCCTGAGTGAAGCTGGCACGGGCTCACACCATGTGCTGTATCTAATTTGGTAGAAGCAGTCACATGCCCATAGTGTGATCTGTATCAGATTTGTGTGGCTGAGTCATCTGGTATCAATTCTTGTGGAGCAAAGGCTCCATAGCTGCAACCCTCACGTGTTCCCGCGGCTCCTGCTCCTGTCTTGTAACTTATTTATCACAGTTCCACTCTTGCCCTGCTCCTCTGCCCATTTCCCAACTCACCCAACACCTCTTCCTTAGCTCTGGAATACCTTTTCCCAGACACACGTGCCACCTCGTCCTGGGCTCAGCAGCCCAGGATGCCACACAGACTTCCTACAAATATCACACAGATATTTGTAAATGATCTCTGAACTTCTGACTCTTTGCTGTTGTCATTGCATCACTCCTTCTCCTTCAGAAAGATGGTAGCTTAACCTCCCTTCACGCATGGTGTCTCCACAGCCTCTTGAAAAGAGAACAGAGAACATTGTTTGTTATCAAGCAACTTCCTGAATACTTCTCCTGGTCATTAACACACCACCGTCCATGGGTGCTCCTGGCTCCTCCACTCAGATTAACAAAAAACAGCAAAAGGCATACCCATGGCTTCACAAGATATGCATGGAAACCATACATTGGAGCTGGGTCACCAGTTTATCAGCCAGGCTCTGACGGCAGGTTTGTCATTTTGTTGAAGCAAAACCTGATTTTGTCAATGAAGTAAAGGCTCGTTAGTTTTAGTTGTAACAAAAACACTGCCTCCTTCTATATTTACAAGAATTGCAACCTTACTAAGCACATAGTGTACATTCATAGCCATTGGCAAAACCCAATGGATGCTACTTGGAAAAACAAAAAATTACTGCTTAGTTGAATTAGAAACTTTTATAACATCTGCAGTCGTACTTGTTTGTCCTCTCTTCTCGTGAGCGAAGTTGTTCCACTGGTGCGGGCTCCCCTCTTTCTTTCTTGTCATCTATAATTATGTTGAAGGGATTAATAATCATGCATTTTATCCAGCGTCTCGGCTTGATGACAGGGCATTGTTTAATGAGAGCAAAATCAGTGTCCTGGCTCTTTGGGAGAGCTAAGGCTGTGCTTGCAGTGGAAATCATTGAAAATAAACATGTGGAAGCCTAAGCACTCTTTAATAACTCCTTCTGCTTGTTTGGTTAGCAATTTCAATGATTTCGTCCGTTGCGCCTGGCTCTCCTGCTGCAGAGGCATGGTTATTTATGGTGCCAGAGGAGGTTATGATCTCCTTATATAAACTGCAGCACAGAGGTAGAATATAGTCAGTTCTGAGTCATGCTGAGTGTTTTAGTTCTGCAGCTCCAATGCCATTAGATCGAGAATTGGCGGTTAACAGAATTTTTTAGGATACTGTTTAGGATTCTGATGCACCAAGCACCCAGAAAAGTTATGGATCTGTTACATAGACAGGCTTTGTCCTGTCTGTAGCTTTTACTTCTACTTAGGTATTTAGCTCATATTTGCAAATGCCAAGATGCTGTTACAAAGTGGCACTGCCTGGGTGTTGGAAGCAATTACTGGATTATTTCCTTCTCAGAGGTGCCTGGGTTTAAGTGCAGAGCTTGGGACCATGTGTGTTTGACCTGAAACAAAGGGTGTAAAAGGTCTCTGCTGGGTAAGATGCAGCCTGCCTGCAGCACTGCTGTCTTTGTATGTTACAAGCCAGGGAACATGGACAGTTTCCATGGGAGCTTTGAGAAAGTCTAGGTCTCATTGCAGCAGAGAGCACTCGCTCAAAACCCACTTTTCCTGTTCTCTCCCTGACGGGAATCTGGAGAAGCTTGGCTTTGCAGTGTGGGATGGCTGTGGCATTTCCTGTGCCACAGCTCAGGTGGGTCAGCGCAGGGAGGGAGAGTGATAATCCCCAGTGAGCAGCACCTGGCTGGCAGCATGCAGTGCCCACTGGAGGATCAGCACAGGGGACAGAGGTTTCTCACCAGTGAAGTGAAATGTGACTAGAAATTAGGCCAGAGCATGGAAGTGCCAGTTACATGTACCTGGACAAATCCTCAGAGATGGTCAGTGCTCAAGGTACCAAGATGGGTGGGGGTTCAAGGCCATGGAGCACCAGAAGATACCATAGAATTAGTGTTCAATGCCCAGGGCTTTGTGTCATGGCTGTGCACAATGATATGCTGCTCTCAAATTTTTGGGGAACTTGGACTCCACTCATAACTCAGGCAGTGAATACAGCTGCTGTCAACCTTCCATTGGTTGGTATTCTCTCCTGTAAATGCATTGTGGAAGGACACTGCTCAAGTGTTCCAGACCTTATTAATGAGGGAAGCAGTTTTTCTTCAGACCTTCCTCAGATACCCATCACACCACCAGGCAGCCTGGAATGAATTCTGTCATCTTGTTTTATATGAGTGATTCAGATTTTTGCATAATATATTTAATTTGTAACTTATGTATGTAGCAATTTGGGTGATGTTTGAGTAGGACATTTCCTTTTCATGTTACTGCTAGTGCTTGAAGTGATGAAAACTCATTGTTTCTCAAGGGAAGTACATGGGGAAGGGTAGCCAAGGGCTCACGCTGTGGGTGGTGGGATGGCAGGGGCCAGCAGTTAATTCAACAAAACCATATATTAATGTGGAACACAAGAGAGGGATTTCCTCTTCTGTATCAACTTTATTTTTCAATGACAGAAGCCACCTATGAAACACAGGGGTTAGTTTAGGTTATCTCCTCATTCTTGCACACACATTCACACATTTACACCCCCACAGAAGCACAATGGTGCCTGAAGTCCAGAAAGCCCAAAAACAACAGGAGGCTGGAGCCAAGACCCAAGCATCACCTACAGCAGTGCTGTCCCTGTTGTGTGATGGGAGTTCATGACATCATTGCTTAAAGCCTGTCAATGCCAGGCCACACCTCCTCAGGCCCTGCTGTCCTGACAGCCTCTTGTCTTCCCTCTGTTTGGCCATCAGCACTGACCCAGTACCTTAACCCCACTTTTCTCCTGCTCCACATCAGTGGTACCTGCACATCTGCTCCAAGATGCCTCACAAGGAAATACCCTGCAAATCTCCATGTGGTTTGCAGAATGAATTCCCTGATGACCCTCTCATTAATAGTTTTCCCTGCCAAATGCTGTTTGCTTTTACTTTCAGAACAGTCTGCATTAATGATTAGTTCCTCTACTTGGACATTATTTACATAAAGTATTGCTCTCATCTCACAGGCAGCAGCTCCACAATGTAACTGAGCAAGACCAGGATCAATGACCAGTGAAAGTAAATGCCAGACAACAGTTGTCTCTGCAGGATGCATTCATGGAAAGCTGGGAATTTCCATACCCTCCTGGCTGCCCTGCCTGAGACGATAAGTGCTTGAATATTTCACAGCAAAAAAGTCCTGGGAAAAGCAGAACTCTTTCTTCTGATAAAGGCTGGCTGCACATTTTGGGAAGATGAGCTTGTCAGGGATGTTGCTGCACTCAGGCTGAACCTGTGGGAAGTGTGCCTGTTCCTAATAAATGTTGTGTGTATTTATGTGGCAGTCATTGTGCTTTGCAAGGAGGGAGTCGCAGAAATAATTAGTTAAGAGCGTGAGGTTTTTGGCACAGATTCTCTTTCTCAAGTAACTGTGATGTTCATATATAAGAAAAATTGATTTGGCATCTAGACAGGATTTCAGCACGCTCATGGTTATGGAAATCAGCTATGGGCATGGAAGAAATCTGTATATTGATTCATAAACTGACTTGATGACTTGTTCATGTTTTAATGTTTTCATGGACTTTTACCCAAGATAAAATTGTCAGTAAGTACCACTTGACTGTGCTACAGCACCATCTAAAATGGTGGGGTGAATGCAGGGAATAAAAGGGATTTCCTATCAGGCAGAAGACTTTATTTTCTGTGCTAATTAATTTTTTTTCCTTAAAGATGAGTATTCTTTGTCATTGCCCTTGCTATTGAGTTAGAATATGCATGTAAATAATACCCAGTGAAAAATGGTTTCCTGTGATAGGCCCCCGGTTTCATGGACAATTTATTTTGCAAAAGCTCAGGAAAGCCAGTCCTCCTCCTGCTCACACCAGGCTGTGCCCATGCTGCTAGAACTGCCACAGCTGTGTGTAGGAAACAGAATGAGAATCACTGCACTTTGGTATCATGTAGTCGGACAAAAGCCAGTATGGCTTGCTGAGTCTGTTTTTCTGTCCCTGGCTGGTGAGGGGTGTGTTCAGTCAGCATCAGCACCAACCCAAGACTGCCTTGCCGAAAACACCTACTAAGAGACTCACTCCTCAGGAACATGTTTCTCTGCAGGTTTAAATCTTAATCCCTGAATTATACCTCTGCCTGTCTCATGGTTTCCTTTGGGGAGCTTCCAGCATTGACCAACCCTGACCCCATTTGACTCAAGCTATGTGGGTTTGAAATGGAGGCAGGATGGCTGCTGGCCATAACTGAGGGGAAAGGAAACTGTGTCATGTGCAACGTCATCCAAGATCCTGTGTGATAACAATGTGTGACCAAATTCTGACCTCACTTGTAGCAGTGAGCTTCCATTCTGACTTCAGAAGGAATCAATGGTGTAATGTGAGTCACAGCACACACTGTGCCACAGCAGAGCAGAATTTTTCCAAGAAATACTGTCTCTTTTATCAAGACAGAAAAAACCCCTGGAGATCCATACTATATCAAACTGCAAATTTCAGGAAAGAGGCCCCATAGTAACTACATTTTTGAAGGTGAAGGTTGTTCCTTGCAGATTAAATCTTCCCTTACGACAGTTGGTTTCTCATGTTCAGAAAATTTCTGCAAGTTTTTCCGCGATTACTGTGTAAGATTAAAAGATCTCTGGGGCCTTGTTTGACACTATTGTGTTTGGACACCACCTTGCATACTAAAAACACCCATGGAGAAATCAGGGAGATGTCTCATGGTGTCTCAAGGTGGGCTGCTAGAAACAGAGATATTTTCATACCCTCAGGAAGAGAAAAAAGACCATTTTATCACTTGGTAGTTGGCTTGCTGATTATTAAACAGTATGCCAAATCTGTGGTTAACGAGTGATTGAAATGTACTTTGAAGGCAGCTTTTGTTTCCTTCAGTTGCTATTCTAAGAAAGGGCCCTTAAAATTAATTGACTGACAAACTGTATTATTGATGCTGACTATGTAGCCAGCACTGGCCAAAACTGATGGGAGCCCTGGCATCTTGGTCAAGGCTGCTCTAAACCCTTCTGAGAACCTCTGCCTGCCCTCTCTTTATGCTCTTGGGTAGGAGAGGGCATGTTTAGTTTTCTGCTTACTCTCTTCCCTTTTGTACTTGTTCATTTGCTAGGTGCATAAAGGAGAGGAGGTCATTTGTGCACATGGGATAAAGAGGTATTATGAATTCTAAAGTGTTTGCTTTATTGGGAAAAGCACAGTGAGCAGGAGAGCTCAGGAACCTAATGTGTGAATTTTTAATGAATGCTGTGCCATGTGTTTGTGCAGGGTTTTTTTCCTACCTGTAGCAGCTTTATTCATTTGGGAGAGTACTGTGTACAAGATATTCTTTAGTAGTGTGCTGGCTGCTGTTTAGTTTTAATAAATTAAATCCTTTATATCAATGTAATATTCTTTAGACAAGCACTTCCAAGACAGATTAGAAATGAACTTAAGGGGATTAAAAGCTTCTCTTGCTAAAAACAATGTTTCAGATGGGAAATCCACTTATTTGTGTCACTTTCAGTGGACTACATTTGGCTTTAATATGTTGCTACTGCTAAAGAAAGCAGTGCTTTGCCCATGACTGCAGCCTTTCTGCTCTGCTTTACATACACAGCAATGTTTATTTTCTTCCATACAGTAAGTCACTTTGGGAAAGATTGATGGCTTCCCATGAAATTGCGAGAAACCATTTTCTTCTTATTTAGAGAAAACAAAAGGTTTAATGAATCTGGCATTTAAAATAGCATCAGTCTCTTTGTAAAATAGGAAATTATGGGAATGGAAGGTATGAGCAGGGAGAAAAATCTGCTCTGATTTTCCCCTTGCTGTATTATAGCAGGCTGAAAACATGAATTGGAAGGTTGTCACTATCTGTGAAATCCTGGACATCTTGAAAGCAGCCTGGTTTAGCTGGTGTCAGCTCTGGTCTCTGCAGCAAGCTGAGGGTGTGGGACCAGATTGCAGGCTCTTTCCTCTAACTCATACCAGGTTATCTATTTCTATACCAAAACTTGTCCTAATACATGGTTCAGAGTTGTGCCAACCCCACTGGTGGGTCTCTGGTACCAACCTGAAATATCTTGATCTGAAATATTGTAAAATATATAAGAATACAATATGTAACACATAATAATATACAATATAGCAACATAATAATATACAATATAACAACCTTTTTTTTTTTGCCTGTGTGTGTTTGTGTATAAATCAGTATCTGCTGGGTTTGATGTACCACCACTGTGCAGGTACAGAATGCTGTAGAATGAGATGCTGCCTGTCCATGCCCCAATATCTGACTCCTGCTCCACTGAAGACATTCAGCCAGCAGCAGGAACTGAGTGCTTTGGTGAGCCCAGCAAAGCTGCAGCTGTGCCTCTCTCCAGAGCCTTGTCCTGCTGGGTGTCTGGCCATGCTCAGATGGCTCTGAGCGTTAACAGGAAGCTCTGCAGTCCCAGGCTCTGGTAGGAGCTTTGCAGTAATCACCAGCCAAGGCACACAATACTAACCTGGAAAAGGCTGGCTGCTGCCCAATTCTCTCCTACTGAAGTTTAACCAGGGTGGGAACCAATTCTGTGGAATAAATGAGGAGGCTCTCCTGCAGGATGAACCATTACAAAATTGAATATTCTGAGTATTCTCACAATTTTAAGACCACATTTCAGCCCCATAAGAGACAATCCAGCACTCTAACATTCCTAGCATCCATGACTGACAATCTGAACTGTCAGTTCTTCCGCCAGACTACAAAAAGGAAGTTTTGGAGTTTGCTTCTCACAGCTGAATGCAGTGGGGACAAATAAGGCATTAGGACACAACTGATCTCCCAAAAGGGTGAAAGAAGAAAGAATTCCTCCTGAGCCTCCTCACAAAGCTGCCAGGAAGGGGAGGAGACAGGAGAGCCTTTGAGGACAGTCTGGTTTTGCCTTTTCTTAAGTGAGTTAGGAGTCTTTGGTCTACAACGAGGACAGAAGAAATGATCATAGGAAAATGAAAACTGGAAGAAGTATGTGAAATTAATGTTTTAATTGGAACAAGGCCTTTCAGTCTATTTATTGTTGCCATTTGCATGTGAGACCATGAAACTACAGTGCTTAGTCTTACATGTCAGCTCCAAGAACTCAGCTATGGTTTGCAGGTCTGTTATTATTCAATTGCAGTGCAGATAGCTTGGGCAGAGGGAGAGGTTCCACACCACAGCACATAAAGTTTGTCTTGGTAACTGTGTCTCTGACACAGCGCTGGATTTTGTTATTTTAGGCACACCTCCCCCCATCATTACTTTAAAAAGTTTCACAATTATTTCTATTCCATCATGTTTCATTACACAGTAAAGTATTATTTATTTAAATGGTTTTCAAAGTAACTTATTTCCTGGTACCTGGTTAAAACAAGATCATTTCCCTTAATGCTTTCAAGCCATTGAAACTCCAGGATCTGTGTCCATTTTGGTCACTCTTCAATTGCTGGTTAGTTCCCTCTTTCCACAGCCAGAAGCTGACATTCAGATTGAATTGTAGTGCATCTGATCAAGCAAGGGATATGTTTTGAAGGCAAAGCTCAAAGATTGAGTTGCGTGACTCCACTGGTATTGAAAAGGGCCCTAAAGTGAGGCTGTGTATTTACCTTGTATTCTTGGGATTGAGGGAGAATAGGCTGCTAAGCAGAAATTAAACAACCATCTTTATTTTTCATTATTTTCTTCTGTTTTGTTTTCTGAAGTTAGATTTCACTCCTTTCCCCCAAACCACTTTTTTTTTTTTTTTTTTTTTTTTTTTTGTTAGTCCTAATATTTATCAGGTATCTAAATCCTTATGTATCATACATGACAACAAATTCTGACTGGAATTTCACCACTAGTTTTAGACTGGAGAGGGCAGGGTGATTTTCTGCACAATAATGACGGTTTCTTTAGTCACTGTAGCCACTATGTGTGCACTGGTCATAACACCGAGGATAAAATTTATATACATTGTCACATGGTTTATCTGAGAAAAAATATATATTGTTTGAGAAAAAGTTATATAATGAGGATCAGGGATAGAATTTCGCTGAGAAATGTAGTGTAAAAATGCTTCTCATTTTAAATTAAGCTTTCAATGGCAAGTGCTTGGCTTTCAGCAGCTCCTCTGAAACCCTTTTAATTGAAGTTCCATGAAAATCTGGGGAGTTCAGCTCAAGTTCAGCTCCCAAACCCATCCTGATTTCATTAAAGATCTGATCTTGCTTTATTTGCCAATAAAATATATATGTAAACGTGTGTGAGTGTGTATAAATCAGTATCTGCTAGATAACTGTTGTTTTGTGTTGTTTTGGGGTCTTTTCCTTCCCTGAAGGAACAGTTTCCCTTTTCTTTATGAGGAATGAACTCTGCTCCGTGCATGCAATGGGAGTTGGAATGAACGATCTGTGGGAGATCCCTCCCACTCCCCCTGCCCCAGGATGGGATTTGGAGCACACAACACCCTTATTGCTTCTCTGTTTTGTATTCTGCACTGGTTGTGCCAAGCTCAGCATCATCCCCCCGTGGCCTGGGTAAGGACAGGGGAGGCTCAGGATGGTTCCCTTGGTGCTGGGTGCAATGGGAACACCATGGTCAGCAAAAACTGGGGATTGAGTCTGCCTTGGTCAGGATTAGGGTATTGCCATGTTATTTCCATGTCACTATTTTCTGTCTTCTAAGGCCCAATAAGGTCTTGATAATTCTTGCTCAGGGCTCATGTCTGGACAGGGATTTCACCTTTTTGGGTTTTTGGTTAGTTCCTTTTCCAGCTGCAGTGGCCAGATATGCCTGTAACAGCACCAAGGCTACATATACCATGGCATATTATCTCTTTTCTAAACCAGTAAAACAGTGAGATGTCATTAAAAATTATATCCATCTATCAGAGGTTCTCAGCTTGGCTATAGGGTCCTTTCAAAGCTGTGAGGTTGGAGAGATTCATTTTGCCCCTTCTGGGCAGAAAACAGTGTTCCCATTTCCTTCCATGTCAACTCTGTTATGTAGATTCCCTTGGGACTCAGAGGAAGGGTCCCTGGGAATTGCTGGTGTTCCTGCTTTTATTTTGTGTGAGACTCCAGATGAAAATGTGTTGAAAACAGTGTAAATCCTGAGTTCCCCAAGGCAGAGAGTTGTGATAGACTCTGTGTCAGTCCACTGTGTAGCAGCATATCAGGCACTCTTCCATTAGATATCACTTGGGTACCCATTTCTCAGTTTCATCCCACTCCTGGAGAAATAATTGCTGTCAGGTTCTTTTATTTTAATAAATTATTTTATTCTGTTACCACTGCAACTGCTACCTGTTCCACAAGGCTCCTCACAAGCTCTGCACGTTGCTATGTGCAGTTTCAGTGAATCAGATCTCAGTGTTTCTGATCAGGGTCCAGCTGGAACTACACATCTTTTGTTCATGTATTTAATGTACTCAAAATGCACTAAATGACAGTTTATAATATCATTATCAACAGTTAAAGACATTATAACTTCAAGAAATGAAAAGAAAGTGCAGCCATATGTGGAAATGCTTTATTTTGTGCACTTTTAACCCTCACAATAGTTCAGCTGCAAAAATGGGGATAGCAATGAGAAGCAGGGAGAAAATCATATGTCTGCAAAATCATTTTTCAGGTTTCTGTCCACTGCTGTCATGAAAGAGCACTGAGCTATTTGGATGGTAAATAACAACCAAGAACTAATTTATTTTTCTTCATAAAATTATTTCTAGAATTGGATTCAAATGTGTTCCTTATTACACGGTTTGATAATTCAGTGATGCTTTCCCCCCATAACATACGAGCTGATTTAAACCTTCACTCCAAACAGCCTCGGGCTTATTAAGAACAGTGTGGACTGAGTATGGATTAGGTTTAAAAGTAATAAAAAAGTAGACCTGTTGGTTAGGTGAAAAATTCACTATCAGATTCCTGAGTGCAGCTTTCTTTTCATGTGCAAACTGCATTAAATGAGGCATTTAATTCAACAAATCCATAGTTCTGATCCACCAGAAATAGAGACTGGGTTAGTTCAATTTGTAACAAACGATCTCCATATGATCAAAGTCCTGAGAGCTGATTCCAACATACTGCTTAAATTAGTCTAACACCGAAGTGTTTGGCTCTGGGACAATATTTGGAATGTCTTACCAGAAGAAAAATTCCTCTGCACACATGGTTCCAATATCTGGGAATGCCAACCTTGCTTTTTAATGGGCTGACAGGGAGCCTCCGTGCTAACTTTCTGACTCCAAAAAGTTCTTGTGCTGTCACCCGCAAACCAGCTTGGATAATTTTTCCTTGGCTTCCTTATTAAAGCCTGAATGAAGGGATTGTGTGGCTTTCTTAATGTCACTTGGTCTGCTTGCCATAAATTCAAGCACTCATGATGAAAGCTCCACTTATATTTTGCTGGGAAATGGAATCAAGGAGAATGCACCCTCGTTCACAATAAATAACTGAAGTTGAGTTATTAAGTGTATTTCATATACCAGTGCCTTATTACATCAGCAGTTTAGATAATGGCTTCTTAAAAATATTCCTCCGCTGAAATGTATGACGAGTGAGTTGCACAGAGGATCCCAATGCATGGAACCAAACCAGCAGGCCAGTGCAATAACTTAGGACTGTATTAACAAATATCAAATATTTACATTTTTACATGCTGCTGTCTGTTTTGATTAAGCGACCATAGCAATAACAGCAGCAGCGAGGGCTGTATTTGCTTGGTTCCTGCCAGGGAATTCTCAGCTGGGATTGTTTGTTTGCGTTGTGCAGTGAAGACTCGAGCTGTTTACACTGTAGCTCCAGTTTTAGAGAGTGCTAATTATGCTCTACTGCCGAACCCCTCTCCTTCTCAGAGTCTGCTCTTCTGCAGAAATACTTTACACTGGTCTCAAGGAAAGCAATCTGACTCACGGCAGGCAACAAAGGGTGCCCCAGTGCCTTACAACTTTCTCTTTTAATGTGGTGAGCATCGCTAAATGGAAATTCATGCCTTTAACTCTGCTTGCTTTTTCTTTTCTTTATTTAAAAAAAAAAAAATTAAAGAACGGACAACAGTTTCAAAGTCCTTGGCTGAATCTCCTCTCACAATTTTACTCCTTTTAATGGAACTTCTTAATGTGAAATGGGCTGATGTAATTCAGCTGGAGGGGTGTGTGGCATCTATCTCTCCACGTACACGAAGCATGCATATCATTCTTTACCTTTTCCCCCTGTTATTATATGTGCAGTGGGATGTAACAAATTGACACTCACCCAGGAACAGGCAGAGCTGACAGTGAGTAAATGCCCTGATTAGCATAGCATTGTTATAACTTTTCAGTTCCTTCCTGATTAGCTAAAATATGTCTAGCATGGCTAGGACACTATTTTTAAATCTGTGCTAAGCATTACTTGATACTTTATGGGTGAAGGAGGCAGGATGAAGGATGAAAGTCTGGCACTCAGAAATTTAGCAAAACCAACTCTGTTACCATGTTTTCATGGTAACTATACTGAACAGGTGGCTAAGTGAGCCAATTAAACAGACTTTAGGAACAAATTATGATAGTAATTCATTGTCTGGGATCGTTGAAATGCGCTGTGTGGAATCTTTTCCCCAGAGCAGCCTGAATAATGAAAATCTATTTTTGTATAATTTTATTGTCTTCCTACCAACATGAAATGCTTAAAAAAATGTACCTTTTTATATTTTTTTTCTTTAAATCTTGGGGGTGGGTGGATGGAGGGGAAAGGATAGAGGACTTTTTTCAGAATTCTTTAAAAGCAGGGTGTGATCCAATTAAAAACTCCAAATTATTAACATGTAAGAGCATCTTTCAAAGAAAACAAGGGTTTGCTAATGAAATATTTTAATTGTTATATATAAGATTTTTTTTTTTATTGTGAGTTGAAAACCTTCAATAGTTTCATAGACAAGAATGAGCAAAAGCTCAAAGATGTTCAGACATAATTATAAAATAATTTTTTTTATTATGAGTTGAAAACCTTCAATAATTTCATAGACAAGAATGAGCAAAAGCTCAAAGATGTTCCGACATAAATATTTTGATCAAAAAAGTGCCTGGCAAAGGCCAGTAAAGAAAGGATGAGACATGAGAGGTACCAATTAGAACTTTTTAGCTTCAGTGGAGTGCTCCAGAGATGTAGGGGCTTCACTCTAGTTTTGGGGGATGATTGTCCAAGGATGTGGAGGACAATGCTTCAAACCATCTGTGTGAGCTGATTTCTCAGCATCAGCTCTTTCCCCTCACTGGCAAAGCTTTAAAGTTAACACAGGCCCTGGCAACTTTGGGGCTGTAAGTATTAGTCTCCAGTACTCCAAACCATCTCTTCTTCATGGTCTGGCTCAGTGATACTCTGGCATTGATTGAAAAATGTGCCAAAGACTGACAGACAACACTATATATGTGTATAGATATAAACACTATATATAATAGATATATTTATAAACTATTATGTATAAATATATGATATTTATATAAAGAGGAGGGCAACAGTAAATTTCTGCTCTTTTTTTGCTTTTTTTTTTTTTTTCTTTTGAGGTCTGAGGGTTCTCTGGAATGATCTCAGGCCATTGTACAGCAACAGCTCTGAGTGGCCACATAGGGCTGCATTTGAACCCCTGACCCAGGAACAAAATAAATTACGTGAAGACTGAGGTATGGATATGGTGAGTGACAGAAGAATAGCACTCAAAATGGTGTTCAAGAGATTCTGTATTCATTTAAGTAGTGTAACTGTTTAGCCAATTTATTCATTTGACAAGTTCCTTTCTAACCATCCTAATTCACCATTTAGCCTAAGATGGCCTTCATTAGTTTATTAGATATTCATCGGAAGAGATTTTAGCATAAATACAGTTCCACAGAGGATTACCACCCAGGGAATCTATTCTTTTAACCTACTTATTCGGCTATCAAGTATTTGTTGAAAAGGACTCGTATTTACTTAGTCTCTTAATGAAGTCTAGAAAAGCTTTTCTGCAAAGGGAATATTGTTTTGTCAAAATTAGCTTACTTAAATAGCTTTCAAAGCAGTCTGAGAACAAAGATTTCAAAGCCACAGCTCCAGCCTAATATTTACTTTTTACACTGTACAGTAGTTTAGACTTGCCAGAAAAAGTGCACTTGTGCTTTTTTGTTTTGTTTTGTTTAAATTTCTCTGCTTCTAGTTGTGAGATATATATGTCATTTCTAGAGGTATGGAACTAATTGAGGAATATGTCCTGCCCTTGTTGAGGTGAACAGGGCAGATAAATAAAAACTCCATTGGACATAAATCTCCTCCACCAACATCAAAGAAACAGGATCCTGCTAAGTGTATTTGTATAATGCAGTAATTTATGCAAAAAGCAGCTTTTGTCAGCAATGCAACAAAGCAGCTTTGATAAATGTCCCCTAATTTATTGTCATGTATCTCAAATCAAAGTAAAACATTTACAGCCTGCATACTGAAGGAACCCAGGCCCAGGGTACTTAAAGGGTTTCTCTCCCTTTCCATCTCCCCCTCCTTTCTTAAAAAAAAAAAAAAAAAAAAAAAGTACAAAAAGCCAAGTTGGGCAAAAGGTTAAAAAGGATCTGTTTTGAATGCTAAGTACTTTATACAAATTATGGGCAAAAATAATAATGAATCTACTTAAAGAATGACAGAAAAGCCTATACAAATTCAGATTAAAAAATCCGCTTAGCTTTTCTTTTATGGGTGGTGTCTGACAAATTATAATGGGGATGCTGTAATTGTGTTTCACAGGGACAATTCCAGTTTCTTATGTTTCAAAGGAATAAAATGGTGACTGTAGACAGTGGCTGCTCTTCTCTTCCCATCTCACCTATGGATTCTCCTGAGCAGCCATCTTTCAGATGCATGGAACATTCTGGGAATCAGCTCAAGTGTGAAATTCTGGGGAGAACTTTTATTATTGGCTTCAGACAGGAAAATCACACCCTGGTAGAGGACAAGGCCAACAGTGCTATCAGGTCTGTTCCCACCAAAAGGCTGATGGCACTTGCATGGTGCAGAAACATTTTGAATTTTCTCTCTACTTCTTGAGAGAATTATTGGATTGGCTAGTTTGATAAATTCAGGCAGACTGCTTGGCCTTTCAATGCACAAAGGACCATTTATATACATACATATATGTATAAATATATATATTTTGAAAGGATATGGCACTGGTACAGGGTACCCAGAGAAGCTGTGGCTGCCCCATCCCTGGAAGTGTTCACGGTCAGGTTGGATGGGGCTTTGAGCAACCTGGAATAGTGGGAGGTGTCCATGGCAGGGGGTTTGGGACTAGGAGGTCTTTAAGGTCCCTTCCAAGCCAGGCCATTCAGAGATTGTGTGGCTCTTAGGGCTGGACATGGTGTGCTGATGGTGTGGGCAGCATGTCCTGGCACGGGTGAGCACCCGGGAGCTGCTGCCCCCAGGACCAGCCTGTCACCCTCTGTGTGACTCCAGCCACATCCTCTGCCACATCTCTGAGGAGATGAGAAGAGAAAAATCAGTGTCAAGAGTGCTACTCATCCTGCAGAGCTGCTGCTGGGGTTGCAGGGGCTGGACCAGGAAGGGCTGAAATCAGCTGGCTGGAGGGACACCATCCCATGCCTATCAATCAGATGGTGAAGGAAATCTACATGGGCTTTGCACTCACCCAAATGTCTCAGTTAAAAAGACCAAATGTGATATGACTCCTCCTCAAGCCCCTTTGATATTTAAGGAGTGATAAATTAAGTTTTGTTTCAGCTGAGATCTAGCATGGCTCCATATGTCAGTTTGCTTCAGAAGTAGGCAGCATTTCTATGTTTTTGAGTTAGAAATCTCTGTTTATAATAAAACAAACATACAGCTCCAGGAGTATAATATCCTTTGAGTGGAGTGGTTTCAAGGAGTTTTACAACCCATCTGGAAGACTGACTCTAACTATTAGGCCTGTTCTTTGAGAAAATGCCTTATTCACACAGATAGTAGTAGGATTCTGGCACTGCAAGGCAGGGGAATGAAATTTGGAAAGCCAGGCCTGCTGCACCATAAAACAGAAACATGGAGTTCACTGAGAAAGTGAAAAGGAACAATTGTTAAAAAAACCCCAAGTTTAATTTTCTTTGTGTAAAAGTTCTATCTGCTGGGAATGAGCCTGCCTCTCCCAGCACCAGCTCGCCTCTTGGAAGAGCATAAGTTATCTGTACTACAGAGCAATTAATTCTAATTTCTTATGCATGTCTCTCTTTGTTGCTGTTGCCATTAACACATATTAAGATTATAAATTAAATATATAATGATTTAAGTTAATATCTTGATTTCTAGGTGTGTAATAAAAACTTTGTACAAGTATTTTGCAGGAAGAGTCAATGAAATGAGAGGTTTTGTGTCAAAAGTGTTTCAAAAAAGTAGCTTAGCCAAGCTGGGCATATAAGTACACCATTCGAATGGTGGAGGAGCTGTGTCCAGGAACAAGTTTTTTAAAAAAAGAACAACCTCTTCTCCCAAAATACACAATTAACCCCATGGAAGAGTCCATCATCATCACAGGGTCAAACAGAATGTGGCACAAGGGTGCCCGGACCAAAACTACAGCTCAGGTGGGTATATGACGTATATAAACATGTATGTGTGTACAGTAAATCCTGTCTCTCTAGGCACATTTATGCAGATAGACACACTCCATATATGTTATGGTGAGGTCCAGCACCTGATTTATCACTACCTGGCAATTGACCTGATCACTTCACAGTCCTCACCATCCCTGATGTAACTTAAACTGCTCAGCTCATGCCCCATACCTGCACAACCTTCAGTCCCCAGTGAGCTCTGCAAAAGAGATCTGATGGGGCTCCTAGGTTAGAACATCTGACCAGGATGCATGTAAACTAGTCAGGTAAAAATAAAAAAAAAACAAAAAACTCTTAAAATGGAATTTAAAATTAAATTCTGGTTTGGAAGTAAGGAGACATGGTCAGCAGAACTCTTTAGCAGGTATTTAATTTAAAAATACATTATCCTGCATATACTGGTGGACTGCTCAGGTGCTGGTGTGCTCCCCTGACATGGAGGCAAGTGATGGCAAGTATTGTTCTGCACCAAAGGGGACTTACACCCTCTTGTCAATGTATGCTGCCTCTTGCTTTCAAAGTGTTCCTTTTTTGTCTTGCTTGTTACAGCAGTAAGCTTTGCCTTTCTGAGCAGGGTACCTGGTTGCTGCACTTCTGTCTCACTGTGCCTGAGCCCTCAGCCGTGGCCATGTCCTGCCCTGAGTGCTGCAGACCTGTTGAGCTCTGCTCCTTTGTGCTTCATCCTCAGGAGGGAGTGATGCTGGGGTGCCACCAGAAGCTTCTATGGTTTGAATTTTGAATGGCAAAAGGAGTCTAACACTGACCTCCTGAAAGCAGAAGTCTTCCATTAATACACTATTTCCTTAACTTTTTGAGTAAGCAAAATCAAGAAACCTTCCCCATCCTGTTCTTCCTTTTTACATTGATAAAATCTTCCCAGACCCAGAGCAGTGAGCAACCAGTCATACTCTCCTTCTCCTTAGTACACCAAGAAAAAGACAAATTACAATTTTTACATTACTTCCTAGCATTACAATGAGTAATTTAAAAACACAGTGAGGTGTGTTTTGCACAGTTAAATTAGCAGCAAATCTTGAAATACAAATCCCTATATTAACCAGATGAGCTGCAGGTTATCTACTCAGCAGGAAAAGCCTCCCCAGGGTGTGCTGTGCAGAGGAGGCACAGAGTGCAGGGACACCTGGGTGACAGAAGGGACATGGGTGCCGAGGGCAGGCACTGCCTGGACCCTGCCTGCAGCACCCACTGCCTGGGCAGAGCACTTTAAATAATGTCAGTGCTTTGTACTGACTGGAGTTTGGGAAGAAATTTTATCCCAATACTTTCAAAGCAGAGACAGCTGTGAGTAGATGTTAAATAGACACAAACTAGAGCTCAGTCCAAAATATGCATGTTCAACATAGTGCCTTAGATATAAGTTGTGCTGCAAGACCACAAAAATGAAGAATCCAAAACATATTAATTATTTGAAATAGAAACACTCCTCTTTTAAAGGTAGGCACCCTTTTTAGATGTCTTGAGTGTCACATTGATTTTTTAAATCTCTGAAGTCCCTTTATCTCAGTGAACTTATTTTATGAGAGTAACATTTTGACACATGGTTCTGGTTTATCATGTAATGCTTCAATAAGTAAATGCAAATTATTACTAATGATATTTTTAATTTGAAACATGAGTTGGCCAAAATTAAACTTTTCAAGCAAATAAATTAAAAGAGGCTTTTTTGGTCTTATTTCACAGATTAGTTTCAGTGTCTGACACACAAATTTCAAAGAAGTTCTCATTTAATGCGAGTAGGACAAACAAAAAAATCCAACAAAATCAACACCCCCATATACCCCTAATCTTGCATGTGTCATTAAAACCACATGGATTTTAAATTCTTCTTCTTATACAGAAAATTGCATTAACAGATTTTGACCCCAAGACTAAGCCAAGTTACATGTGTTACAGGCCCAGCATCTCTACTCTGATCCACAGGGCTGCTCCTGCATACTTAATAAATGCAGCCTACTGATGTAATAGCATCCTGCATATGTCTCATATTAAGGGTATTTTCCTAATAGTAATAGCATTATAAACCTGCCTACTTTGCTATTGAGTTACCCTTTTTAGGATAATTTGCACAGAAAGACTATGCCTGAGCATGTGAACAAGCATATCATTTTATAACACTTAACATAAAACTTAACACTTATCAAAATCAAAGCAAGCTGCCAGTTTGATTCTAGAACCAGTATTTTTCCACTAAAAAAAAAAAAAAAATCAGTTGTGTTCCTTGAATAATTTATTATCTGTATTTTTGTTTTATTTTCCACATGGAATTGATGAAGAAAAAGTACTTTTTTTCTAAAGAAAGTTTGGAAGAGTGAAAATTCACACATGGAAAACAAATGAGCATCGGGAAACACTCCTCATAGCTAATGGCTACTTGGTATGTCGCCAGAATTCATATGGATCCTTAAAATCAAGTAAATTATGCCCGCAGTGATAGCTCCCTTTGCTGGAGTCCCACAACAACCACCAAATGGTGGAGCGAAGCTGAACTGCCAAGTTTCATTTTTCACCTCCCGATTCCTTTCAATTAAGTGGGTTCGTTTGCTGCAGAAGGGCCCATGCATATTTTATGGTCCCAGCCCCTCTCTCAGGTGCGCTCGCAGCCGCCGTGCCGGGGCACGCGTGTCCTCACTCAGCCCCTCTCCCACTCCGCTCCCGCTCCCCTCCTGTCCTGCCTGAGCCGGGCAGCAGCTCCTGGAGGCACGGCTGATCCATGCCAGGGTGTGGAGGCAAGATCCAGAAAGGAATGGCAGCAGTGAGAGCACTCAGACATGAGTATCTTCTTTAAACAGCCCGCTAAATGAAAATGGAGAGAATGCCAGTTTTGTATAAAAAAATGAGTTACTCTCTTGCTCTGTTCTTGTGATAAGAGATCACACACTTTAAATGCCTTATTGAACTCAAGGTTAAGGAACCTGCCACTCATCACAACAGATTAAATAACTGGTGAATTATGTGCTAGAAAAATTAGGATGGATTACACAAATATCTGTTAAGGCTATGATAAATATTTATAAACAATCTTCCTTGCAGAACATGTCTCTGTCATTCATTTCACTGCAATGAAAAACCTCGAACAATGGAACTAATGACTACATTGTTCCAAAGTTAAGTAGTATATCTAATAAGGAAAATAATCAAATGAGCCAAATTCTTTATGAACACAACAGTGAAGCAATTAAAATAAATGTGATTTTCCAGATCAAAACTTCTGGCTGTTAATTGCTATATGGCACCTATCCTAGTCATATGAGTTTCCCTTGCAGCTGTTTTTATTTCATGATACATTTTGAAATCCCAGGAGCCTAGTCCTGGGATCTGCCATACAGACAGTTAGCCTGAAAACCAGGATGCTTATCAAGTGTTTATAATCTGGGTAGATGAACTCTCAAGGCAGACCTCTGAGAACAAGCACTTTCTTGCCATTTGCATTTTGTTTGCAATGTGTTTCCAATGAAGATAATTTATTGATGCACACTTGTGGGGCTGCAGCACGTGGGTTCTCTGCCATATGCAGGCGAGCAGAGGATGAGGCATGGGGAGCAGGAGGTGTTCCTGCCTCCCCTGTGCTGGGGGCTGTGGCCACCACAGATAATGTGGTACAGGGCTATGATGCACTAAATACAGTCACAATTCTCTCTACCTGATGGCAGAATTCTCTTGGGTTTTTTTTTTTTTTTTTTTTTAGAATCTGCCATTTATGGGTGCTTGGGTTGAGGAGCAACGGGACAGGAGGGCTGCAGCCTCTGCAGGGGCAATGAGCCTGTTTAACATACAACACATGACCCCTGAGCTGGAGTGCACGTGGAAACCTGGCAGAGTCCAGCCAGCTCATTCTAAGCTGTGTTTCAGTATCTGTGGGTTATTAATGAGATTAAAGAACTCAGTTACAGGCAATGACAAATGCAGTTTGTCCAACATTAAGCAGATATTGGCATCCTAAGGTGCAACTCAGGAGTCAATGAGCTCAGCTATTGAACAAGCTAAAGCCATGAGCAATATGATATTGATTAGACAACTGGTATTGCCTTTACCCGCTTAATTTTATTGGGTGAGGCTCCATGCAATGTGTTTTTATCTGGGAAACTTAAGGAAAATAATTAAAAATGTTGCAAGGAGAGCCTAGCAGCCTTTGTGATTTTCTTTTTAAAGGCTACAGATGTCTTGTCTTCTGTCTTTAAAACTGCATATACTCCATCCCCACCTTCCAAAAGATCAAGGGTAATAATGATAACAATAAAAATACAGTATTCTGGAATTTTTCTACATGCCTCAAAAGAACTTTAATATTTTCTAGGAAGTGTTTTCTGACAACAGCCACCTCTTCTACTGTTCTTTTCACCCTACTTGCATTGCCAGTGCTGCTGGAGCCAAGTTAAAATGATGTCTTTAAATGTGAGGCCTTTGCTGTAGAAACCACTTTTGCTAACCAAAACTATGCAACATCCAGCTATCCTTCACAGCCTGCAATTTCCCCTGCTCTGTGCAATTCCTGCTTTCTCCTTGCTGTTTCCAGGCAGTGCCAATGCCAGCATTTAGTTTTGCTTTGCAGATAATAGGAATTGGTAAAAACTTGAGCTTTAGGTCAAGTTAGTCTCACTTCAAACTGTGATGCTGGACAATGTGTGTGGTGCCAGTGTGCCAGCTGTTTCCTTGGTGGCTTTTGGGCCGCATCTCCCAATCTGCCCAACCTGGCTGGGCAACACCCAGGGCTCTCCCATCTCTCAGGGATCTGCTTAGGTCAGGACCCTAGGTAGCCTCAAACCCCAACTAAAGCACTTCTATCGTGGAGGCCAATGAGATACTTCAGTTATTAATCTTTACATTCTTCTTACTTCTGGATCCTGAGTCGATGAGCTCACCCACAAATCTCTGGGGGAAAGGGAGGCAGGGATATAGCAATAGCATCCCTGGAGAAAACGTCCTCTTATGCTCTTTTCCCATCATTTGCATACCCTTTCTCTGAGGGCTTTTCTTCTTTTTCTTTTTTTTTTTTTCTTTTAATCCCACAGCACTATCATGTTTGCCAGCCCCAACATCACGTTCTTCTCTTTCATCAGAAGACTGACTCATAGCATCTTTCAATTTGGATTCGGGTTGTTTTTTTTTTTTTCCTGTGGGACTTTGGCCCAAATAACACAACACACGAAGCATCTGCCCAGACTTGACACGCAGCGAGGCATCGCCCAGCATGGGGGTGAACCAAGACCCATATTTTCACCATCTTTTTGCCCCCAGGAATTTTTCTGTACTGAGACTATCATACCTGCATTTATGTGTGGCAGCTTAGCATTTCCCCTCCCTCCACGGGTGACAGCTGCTTTCTCACTCTCCAGACTTCTGAGCATGGAACTGTTAATTCTTTTTCTCCAGCCTGATCCGTGCCCAGTGCTCCAGCACTGCTGCCAGCTCTGCTTCCAGTTTGTAAGGCCACTTCTCACAGCTACTGCTGCTCCCTCTGCTCTTGAACCTGATGCTTTCCACCTCAAGGCTCCGCAAGGAGAGGCATGAGGCAGGATGTGTGGAGTGCCTGGAGGAGTGGGTGAACGGCTTCTGGACCCACATTCAGAGCAGCTTCTCCATCTGCACCACATCCCGGGAATACAAAATGGCACCGAGCTGTACTTCTGCTCATTAGATGTGGGCAAACTTGGCTAGAGCACAAGTGCAAAAGCTCATCTTTCTTCAGCTGCTTGTAATTCATGCTTGAGCAAGAACATTATTTGGGGCTTAAGTCAGATTCCTCTAAGTAGGTCACAATTCTTCTTCTAGACACAAATTCCTGCCTCTGACTTCTCAGAAACAGGGATTCTCAGTCTCTCTTGATTTGTGTAACACCTCAGGTGCCCTCTTATCATATTTATCAGCTCATCAAATGAATCCACAAAACAGTTACTAACTTGCTGCCCGATAGGGTTCAGACTTGGAAAAGTTCCTCTGCCTTGGTTGGCAGCCATTTCTCTGGCTAATTTGCATGGCTGATTTTTCCCATTTTAATGATGTTTTACTGTTAGCCCTGTAGCCAGGTAAAAGGACGTAACCTGCATCTCCTGTGGTCAGTGCATCAATGAAAGGGCAAGAGGCTGCAGAGAGGGCCAGGAGGTTCCAGTCCATATGGGGCTTGCTCTCTGAAATAGATGCAATGCAGTCAATGCTCTAAAACAGAATTAATTTTAGTGGTATAGAGATTGATTCCCCAAATCATGACAGCATGTGTTAGACATTAGTCTTATTCTTTTGTACAGCACTGCGAGGGGCTTGGACACATCCAATGTTACATGGAGGGAGATAAAATAATGCAATGAGATATAGACTAGAGTAGAAGACAGTACAGCACAACACAATATAACACAATAAATGGATGGGGTATTGTGCACAAGGACTGACAGGATATGGATTTAAGACATTTCTGCTGGTGAGTTCTGCAGAGAGCTTGCCCGGCTGTTGTTGAAAATTGTGTTGATTTTCTTGTTTCAAGTTAAAGGAAAGATAGAGAGGAAGAGAGATGTTTTAGCAGAGAGGTTTTAGCCCCTTCAATAGAGGATAAATGTCACCTTTAAAAATAATAGTGGGAAGTATGAACCATTCAAACACTGTAATGTCACACTTGAGAGACGTGGAGGTGGAGACTTACAGGTAAATATGTTTTTTACCAAAGTTGTCTGGCCAGGGGAGACTATCCATGGGGGTGGAGAGATCTGATTAGAAGACATATGTTTGGACATTTATCTGCGTCATGGTCCCAGATGATTTTTGTTCTTCGATTGCCACCTTGGTGTGCAGTGGTAAAATGCTGGCGCTGGATCACAGACTTGTTTCTGTGGTCACCTTTGTAGCACCAACATGCACTGGAGTGTCATTTTACAATGGAATACAGGATGCCCTCTGGCTTTTATGCTTTATTTTTTTGTTTCTGTGAAGTTAATTTTCACTTCCTCTTCTGAAAACAAACAAAATGTTAAATGTCCAATTGAATAGACTGTTGGAAAAGCCGAATGGGAAGACTGAGCACGTGAACTTCTGTGAAGCAAATGCCTTTGTTTCCAAACAGTCTATTGATAGAAAATATTTGACATTTTCCTTCCACAGGGGCGTTAACAATTATAATTTGCTAGTACATACATCATGAGTACTTTCAGATTTTGAACAGAACATCTGTTGGTCAAAGATGAAAAAACCTTGAAAAAAAAATCTATTTTTCCAGGGTTATGAATCTAACAGCATCACAAATTATCTCTAGGAAAACATTTCAAAAGCCTGAACTTGCACTTGTGGAAAAAGGAACACAGATAGAGGAAACAGATAAATATGCGTTGTGTTAGTAGGCTTTGTTTTCTGAAATGATATATTGTTCCGGAGAAGCAGTTAACAAACAAATTACTGTCTGTGTCCAATACAGCCAGATCTTTGGTTCCACTGAACAGATGTTGAGGTGAAGCAGATTAAAGCTTAATTCACAATAGGGCTGTACCACAGGAAAGGTGCCCTAAGTTTATCTATTGTTAAATAATATAATTTATCGTCTTAGAGGGCTACAGAGCAATTTCTGTTCCTTTTCTACTTTTTGAACAAAGATTTATAACATAGATAATGCCCAATTTTAGATATTTGCTGCAGGTTATATTTGAAAGAATTTCCCAAAAGACTGATAACCCCTTTTTTCCCCTTAACCACAGTCAAACCAACGAACTAATATGATGCTTGCTTCAAATAAATGTATTTGCTGCCTCTGTGCATGATAAGTTTTCATTTAGTCTATGATCAGCTGACAGTATGCAAGTTTGCAGATACCAGTAATTGAATACAGATAACCTTGGTTGTTGACCTATGCAGAGCCATGACTGTCTAGTTTCCATTGTTTCTGTTTTCGCTAGTTGACACAAAACTGATGTGGGCTGAATTTATATATTAGCCCTCCATTATAGTGGGAATTGCTTATCGTTATGGATGGATATTGCAAGAAGTTTCTATTTATTTAACCTAATAAGAAGGCAAAAAGGAATGTGATTGGGCCAACTCAGGAACAAATTTAACCCTTAACAACCTGGCTAGTTTCTGCATAGATAGCAGGGCATGCAAAGGACATCTGTCTTGTTTCTATTTTTTTACAAATTGATTTTCTTTATGGTTGGAGGGATTAAATTTTTTTTGCTAGCAAACAATGCCATGAAATATTGAAAAACTGTTTGAAGTTGAGGGTTGTGAAGGAGCCAAGCAATGCTGGATATCCAAATCCTCTTGGCTTCTGATAGCAGTAGACAGCTAATTCTCCTAGACTTTGTTGAGTGCCCAGTCTGAAAAGACTAAAAGGTAGAGTTTGCCAAGGGATGAAGAGGACAGTGGCACCCTGTGAGAGCTGCCTGCTAAACACAGCATGGACTTCAAATTACACACCAGAAGCTGCTCCTCTGCAGGCTGCTGCTGTCTCCTCCTCGTGTACATTGCAGCCAGGACGAGACTCCTTTGGTTGTTTGCAAGGGTTGTGATGAGCTTGGTTTGCATTTCACCCTGGCTGTGATTAGTTGTGAGTGTTCCAGTTACCTATGAATTTATTTAGATCCAGAATGAGTATCCAGGCTTGCAAATTCAGTGACTATTGTAGCTTGCTGACTTGAAAGGTACAGCCTGGGAATGACTGACCCACTGGCTGCAGGAGGGCAACAACAAAAAAGAGAGGCATCTGTTTTTTCTTCAACTATTAAAATGATGGTCAAACTCTGGCCATGCTGACATTGATGGCAAAATGTCAAGGCAACTGGTTGCCTGGTGTGGGTGGAATTGTGGACAGCTTTTTCCCCACCTGAGAGAAACTGAAGAAACCTTGACTGAAGTGCCATTGGAGAGGCCACTGGACATTTTAGAAAAAGTGTTCATTAACTGTGGGCTCATGACCAGGTTATTGAGCCCCTGCAGAGGTTTTATGTACCAGCTATTCAGGCCTTGCTAATGTTATGCACCAG
>NW_024499017.1:4013585-4051085 GCF_017590055.1 Onychostruthus taczanowskii
GGCAACGACACACAGGAACCAATAAACCAACATCAAACCCCCCCCCCCCGAGCTGGGTTTTTGTCCACCTCTGATGCGCTGATCCATAAGAATTCCCTGCTCTGCAGTGCTACAATTGTAAATAGTCAAGATACAGAATATTAAATAGCAGTGAAGGCACATTAACCCACTATCATTACAGAAAACAAATGTGCAATGTACCAGCCTCATGAGAACAAACACTTTGGGTGGGTGTTATGTTTTTCTAGTAGATAGTAGAAAAACAAAAATGCAGTTTGCAGGTGAAGAAAATTAGTCACGTGATCAGCTGGATGGAAAGGGAGACACAGAGGAACAGAGAAAGTGCATGTAAAATAGGAAAATATATACAAGAATATTTTACCTTTATTTTGAAGAGACATTGCTGTTTTTAAATGACTTCATATTTGTAATTATCTCTCAGCCTGTATAGATCTCTATAGATAGGCATGTATCACTCCTATGCATGCATCTGAACAAGGTGAACCACAGCTGATGTTTCTCCTCAAGGTGAGGTGAGAAAAAGGTGGGTGCAAGGAGCCTGGGGCAGAGCTGTGGGCAGCTCCAGGTGCCTCAGCCTGAGCAGCTCAGGAGATGCCCCAGACAGGGCCTGGGGGACCAGTGGGGAATTGCCCAGTGTGTCTCTCCCCCTGCAGCTCCCCTGTGTGCTGGGCAGCCCATTACCCTGCTAAGTGAGCACCTATGCCCTGTGTCTATGAATGATGGCAAGGGGGAGGATGAAGAGGAAAAGGGGTGGGGAGGAGATGTAACATGTCCAGTCTAGAGATCAAATTTGGGGCAACCTTCAGACCTTACCTCCTAATTCTACATCCTGTCTTTCCTTGCACCTCATTACTCACACGGCTGTCAAATCTGGACTCCAGCCTGCTAGATTAAGGACTGCAAGTTTATTTAAAAGGAAACAAAACAAAAACACACCAGTTTTCCTCATTACTGGCAGCCATCAGGATGGCTCTCTGCAGGACCACACAGGGAGCAGAGGCAGTGGCATGCTGACAATTAGCTGGCCCGTCAGCATGAGCTTGGAGCACTGCAGGGTTTGGATGCTGCAGAGCATTTTCCAGCACTAACAAGGAGCTGGGCTGTCTTTGCTGATGCACAGTTTTATAGTGTGCCACTCTGCCCCAAATCCTCCTGGAGCCAAGCCCTGTTCCAAGGTCACTGCCTGCCTGGGGGTGTGCAGCCCCCTAGTTCTGTGGGGACTCCAGGGGAGAGGAGATGGTGCCCAGGGGTGCATGCTGGTACCTGCTGGTACCTGCTGGGCTGCTCACCTGCACCGTGCCAGGGATGGGCACCCACTGCACAGTGTCTGGATGTAAGAGAGCCACCTCCACACAGGGATACTGCCCTGAGACACCAGGGTAAGGAATCAGCCACCTGGACTGTGGCTGATGGTCTTGGTGTGGGATGGGTGGCCCCTGTCCAAAGGAACTGGAATAGGATTTTACTTTCCTTCTGCTTCATTGCAAGGGACAAACATGCTCTTTTGAAGATGTCTGGCTGCATTTTGCATTCTTTTTTTTTTTTTCCTAGACTTGAGTTGATGAGTATTGCCCAGAAGAACAATTATGCCCTGAAAAAAAATGGGGAAAATCTTATGCATAAAATTCAGCTGAGCTGTGACCCATAAAGGACCTCACACTGCTGATACTGTGTCAGACAATCAAGTTACACAATTCAACTGTACAAAAATAACAGATGCAGTTAGCTTAACCCACTAAAATTTCTAAACCTATGAAGGGACATAGAACATTCAGTCATCTTTGAAATCAGAATGTGGCAATTGCACTCACATGTGCCCACTCAAAAAAATAAACTGCACCCCCACAATAAGAATTCCTCACATGCCAGCTGCCAGGGATTTTAGGAATGCCCCTCAGCCTGGTTGCCTGGAAAAGATGCACTGAGCAGACTCCAGGTAAGTCAAATGACTATTTGGATGCATTATCTTGTTGAACTCTGACAGTTTTAAACTCAGACTAAGCTGTATCTTGTTCTGTGACTAGGTAGAAAATGTCATATCACTGATGAGAAGAAAGTCTTTATTTTTGACTATCTTTGCTTATAACTTGAACTGTAGAGAACTCGTAACCTCCACTTAAAAGTGAGGTCCTCAAGGTGTACAAGTCCTGAGCAAAGATTAGCACACACACACACACACTCCTGTTATACTGTGTATAAATACATTTAAAAATGTGTCGACACACACTGAACCTGTCTGCAAGGATGAGGCAGATCTAGGCACCGACCTCTGGTTGATACTGAACAGAAAATATGGCTCTACATGTGCACACAAAGCAAAGTGTAATTTGTCTCAGGGAAGTCCTGTGCCTTTTCCCCGATGCGGTTCAACCCCAGCTCGATGACTGCCTGGGCTGCTGCTACAGCTGCTCAGGCTCTTGCATGCCTTCAGGCTTTCATTCCAAGAGCACTTCTGGTGCCAGAGGGTTTTGGCAACAGTTATAATGTGAATGATTACTTCCATTGAGGAAACCATCGGTGATAACAGTGATGAGAAGGTGTGTGTGGTGTAAACCACAGCTTGCTGAGGGCAGTAGAGCATGGGGGTATGCAAGGACAGGCTCTAGGTGCTGCTGGGGAGGAAGCTGCTCTGCAAATGAAAGAATGGCATGTTGGTAGGGGAGTGAAGGTGTTAAGAAGAGTTTAACCCCTCAGCAGCCCTGCAAAAAGAATGTTTCCAGACTTGGCCTGAGCTAGGTGTTTGTTCAGCTAATGAAAACGCTGTACCCCTCTGCCTAACTCACCTGGTGTATTCACCAGGCATGGCTGTGAAAGGAGATATATTTTGGTCACTTCTGTTGTCAGGTTGCCTAATACCAATGTGGACATTATAAACCCAAGCAGATGAATTTAAATTTTATTTTCTTACCCAGCTGCCCAAGCCAGCTTACATGCTGATCGGTATCTGCTGCAGCCTGGGAATAATCTGGCCCCAGCTCCTTAGGCAGGGAAGTAAATCCTTACTGACATCAATGAACTGAAAAATTCTGAGGTCTGGCAGTGACAAAGGGAATAGCGAATGAAAGCAGTATTTCCTTATATTGATCTACCTTTCCTGCTCATCTACTAATAATGTTGGCTGTTTACCCTCTGTAATAAGCTGTGATAGGTACTTTCATTGGCCTTAGCTTTCCAGTTCTCCCAGTATGCAGGAAACAGGAAGCCCCCAAATAAAGAAACGGCTAGAACAACATAAAATTAAACATGTTAAATATTTTAAAGTTTGCAATTCAACCACTTGTGTGATTGATTGCATATTTAGATCTTGGTTTTACTCCAAAGATTTTCTCCACGTGATATTTAAAGAATCTTGAACCCAGTTTACCATACAGGGGAACACATGGGAAGTGAACCCTCCCATAGCCATTTTCTGGGCTTTTGGAGATTCCTCTACATGGGGAGCTCAGGGAGACACCAGTATCTTTGTCTCATCTCTGTATTCCTTACCATTGAAGGGCATTGGATTTTAATCCACTTATTATATTTTTGTTTGTCTGGTATTTCTCAGGCTTGTATTGTGTATCATTGAGGGTAGTAAAGTGTGCTCATTTTATCCCAAAAGTAAGTTCTCTTTATTATGTTTATAAAGAGGTTTATAAAAGGTTTATAAAATCAAGAGAGTCATGGAAATAATTATTTGGAACAAGAATTTAAGAACTCAGTGCCTGGTTATATAACATGGGGTGAAACTGTGGAATTAAATGCCCCTGGATATTGTGGATATCAAAACTTTACATGGCCTTAAAAACTGATTATGTGAAGTCATGGATGGGGAGGTGAGGGAAAATCTATCAGAGACTCTAAAAAATAATCAGGATACCAGCGCTGGCTCAGTAAAGTGGAGCTGCTGGGTGCAAGAAGCTTGGTCTACAGAAGTAGAAGCATCTAGACACCCTTTTCTGGTCTCTTTCCTAAGTGTGTGCTGCTGGTGGGGAAGGAGCAGTACCTTCCCTAGACAGGACAATTGCTCTAGTCCCATGTATAGTGTAGCTCAGGCTCCCTTAAAAAACCATAACAATTAAACCCCAGAGAAACACAGGTACATACCTTATTACCAGCTTGGGTGGCTGCTCCCCTGGGAAGCAAAGATGTGTGTCTGTCCTGAGGAGTGGGAAGCTGATGTTAAGCACACCTTGACATGGAGCTGTATTGGTTCAGCAGGGATCCTTAATGCTCATAACAAGACAAGTTGGTCTTTGCTGAAGGAGAAACCAGCACAACAAGTTAGAGGACAATTTTTTGGGAAGATTCTACATTTCAGTGTCTTTCAGTTTGATACAAATTAGAGAAGAAATAGTTCTATGTGTAGACTAAATCTCTGTCACCTGCAGGGTCTGTCGTCTCAGCTCACAGGCTGCAGTGTCCTGGCCACAGGCCTTTGTTCAGGTCTAGGGGAGCCAGACAGCTTGAACTGACGATATTTTAAATACCCTCAAGAAGAACAATTGGAGCCTGCCCCTCAGACCCCACAGATGACTGGGTATATTCACTTAAATGAATAGTACTTAAATTATACTAGTTTTTAAGAGTTTTTGCAAATGGGTCACAGGTATGCAAATTCTATGAATAGAAGTCAGTTAAATCCAAAAGTGAAACACAGAACCCAGCCACCCAAAAAAAGAGGTCACTACATAAAACCTACTCTGCCATGCTCATATTTCACCTTTTTGCATTTTGCTGCTGTAATAGGAGGGTCTATGTGAAGGTGAGAATGTTGTTTCCTTCCTTTTCATACACAGAGTAAGACTTTGGTCAATAAATATTAATTCAAAAAAAGTATTTAATCTAGAGTACTTTCTCATGGTGCTGAGGTCTGGATGTGAGCTGAAGAAGGACAGAAAACCTAAAGAATGAGAGATTGCAAAGAATGTAGTTGTATGCCAAGACCAGAGCTAGTTAAGACAGACTAAACCAAATGCATTTGAGATAATTCACAAGGATAGGACTACCAAGAAAAATATACACATTAGTGAAATCAGAGATTTAGGTGAATCTGAAGAAACTGCCTTCAATTTATCACAGTTGCCATTCCAGTAGTTCATTGGGCTTTTTCCCACTAGTAGTTTCCCATGTTTATTTTGGCACTAGTTGGGAAAATGTCAATGAGAGAACTACTGTTAGTGTGCCCTGCTGTGTGACTTTGAGTTATTCCAGTACCACAGCAGCTACTTTCCAACAGATTAACAGTCAGATATTGGGGGAGTTCACTCAGTTCTTATAAATCTGTATAGAAATTTTATTAACTTACAGCTTTTTTTATTTGGTGGGCCACCTATGAAATGAAAACAGATTACTTGCATTTTTTAAAGATAGAAGAATTTTTTTTTTTTTAATGCATAAAAATATATGCTCTTCTGGAAAGTTTAAAGTGCTAATCTCTGAAACACTGGGATATTCAGTTGTTTTTTTGGAAAAAAAACCCAATGAAACAGACAGACATGCAAAACTCCACAAGTTAATTTTCTCCTTACTGGATCTTTTTCCTATTTTTTGTTTGCATTAAGAGAAATATGTCATCACAAAAAGAAATTTAAAAAAAAAAAGGATGGGTGCAAAATTAAGGCACAAGGTTGGCACTTGAGAGATCTGGTTTTCGGTTCCTGGCTCTGTCAAACATTTCCTATGTGACCTTGTAAATGTCACTTTTGAGCATGTAAAACCATCTGGCCTGATCTAGTGAAACATGTATTTAATTTTAAGATGCAAGTAGTTCCACTTACATCTCACAAAGCTTAAATTTAAAGCCATGTTTACATGCTTTGTTGGTTGGGAGCCACGATGCTCAGCCTCTTGCAGGGAGCAGGATTCCCCCTCTGCCTCCAGCATCCCAGCTGCAGAGCCAGGGTGAGGAATTCTTGGTCTCTTTGGCTCCAAGCTCTCCAAAGCAGAGGCAGTGACTCCCTGAGTATGTACAGCAGCAGCACAGTGGGGTTTCCATTCCAAGGGCAGAAGCAATGACTAGAACTGCTGTGGATAAAAGCTGTAAATTCAGATGCCTTCATTGTAAATAAAAATCTGCATTTAGGCACTGAAACACTGGCCTGGTTTTTCAGAGTTGCTGAGCAACCAACGGGCTCATCAGGTTAAGAATCCACAAATGTTTTGTGGTTCAGAAAATTAGGTCATTTATTTGGAGGCTAAAAATAGATCTTGAACCCCAATTTCAAAACTTGAAACTTTGTCTTTATGCTTTAAATATATTGTAAATATACTGTCCCTTGACACTATAGTTAGTCATAGACTCCAACTTCATATAAAATTCAGATTCAGAAGCAAAAATACCCTAATTTAACCATTTCACTGCTTGCTAAATGTAATTAAAAAGAGTTCCACTGAGACAATTTAAATAATGTATATAATATACACATGTGTGTACACATGTTTTTAATGTACATAGTATTTACAATGTTATTTTATGGCATAGCAGATGTTTCTTAATTCCCTGACACCATGCACTGGAGTAAGATTATGCCAGCCTATTTTATTATGAATAATGTGCTTGCTCTGTCATTAAGTGGATTATTAAAGACATAAACAAAGTTTTATGCCCTGCTTTTCAACAGCTGTTGGTGGTCTACAAAGTGATAATCCTGCTTTCAGCAAATATTCTTCGACTTAAAACTGAAATAAATAGATTTCATAGGCAACCAGTTGACTCATGAATGGGCAGATGCTAACTCTGTGACATCTCCAGTGTCACGGAAGCAGCAATGGCATTATTTCTAAGAGAAGCCCTTTGAGCACAGGCTGGGAATGAGATGGCTGCTCCATACATCATTTCTTCCTCCAACCACACAGCAACTTCTATGCTAAGCAAACAAGCCTGGCTGGCATTTATTTCAGCGGCAACAGCAGGGGAGGAAAAATTTAAAAGCAAATGTTTATTTTAAATAAACAAATAAACATGTCACACGCACACAAAAAAATCCAGTACATGTGACAATAGCTGATTTTCCCCTTCCTAATGAACTATGTGGCAAAGCCACAGTTGCAAATCCTGTAACCTCAGCTTTGGAGAAAATCATCTGGCTGTGTTGGATAACTCCAAACAAAAGGGTAGAGGGGACAGTAGAGGTTAGGTGGCCGTGCTCCGCCACGGGCGCGGTAGCTGTTAAATTAAACGGATGTGACCCCTGCACGACAAAGCTCCAAAGGTGTGCGGGGAACAGGGTTTATTCTTATAAATAGGACTGATGCCAGGTCAACCAGTCCCCCTTGCTTTGGACTTCCTAAAGAAAACAGCTTCAGACAGCTGAGCAGAAGAGTTATGGAGAGTGCTGAGATAGGAAATATCTACAGTTCCTGATATATTATGATTGGCCCCGGGAATGAGGAAGCTGAGAGATGAAGGTAGTGCTAAAGGGTGCTAAACTGTACGGTGCTAATGTACACAACAACATCCTCATACAAGCAGATGTTAAAAAAAAAAAAGGAGGGGGGAATGGAAATTGTATTTAGACCACGTTGCACTTACCCTAGGGAGGAAAACTAAAAAAAGAGAGAATGTGGAACCAATTTTCAAGCTTGAGCAACTGAAAGTCTATTAAATGATTCTGTCATCAACATGAGATGAGAAAAAAAAGTAATAATTTATACAACAAATTAGGTAATTGTAGCTGCACGGACAAATGATATTTCTTCCCTGATAACTGAATAAACATTGTTACAAGAGGAAGGTTATAAGGAAATAGCCACTTTAGTGAACTATAAGCACCAGGTCCCCTGCTTCTGTTCATATTAAAAGGCAGGCACTGAGGACTGAGGGACATACATGCTCTGGATCACAAATATTTTTATTTACTTTGTTCCTTTTTTTTAGGAAGCATATTTGACTTGTTAAATATGGGCTCAGTGTCATATAACTAGAAGCAGTCTCAGCATGATTACTGCATCATGCCAAGCTGAAGTGAATTTATTTTCTAAGAGATAGAAATATAAACTGAAGGAATTACAGGAACAATATGGAAATCATACAATTTATTTGTTTATTGACTCTATTGTTTTCTTAATTATGAACTGCATAGAAGGTAACAAAACAAACAGCACAACTTGTAGCAGATACATAGAGAAAATAAATAGTGGGAACACAGTGGAGGCTCGTTGGGGTAATGTGGGGTGTAAGACAGTAACTCCTGGGTCATCACTATTAGTACTGGAATGATGCAGTGGTCAGCCAGGGTCAGTGGCAGGACCAAGAGAACAAATTCAGAAGCACTGCAAACCCAGTGTACAGAGCACATGTGGGAATGCACAGATAGAATGGTTAAATTCCTAAGTTTTGGGGCCTTCACATTTTTATTTTCTTTTCTGTCACAGACTTCCTGTGGGATACTGGGCAAGTCACTTAATGACTTTTACGCCTTTGTATTGTTCTATTCAAGATTATACTGGATTTTGCCTGTGGAGACCAGGCCTTTAGTGCCAGAAATCTTTCTAGAAGGATCACTGTTGGAGTAAAATCTCTTTAAAAACTTAACCTAGGAATTTGCAACATGCAGTACTGACCTCAAAACTCACTACCCTTCATATTAGTACAACTCCGTACAGATTTACTTGGCAGGGATCTTTTAAAGCACAAGCCCAAATAAGAACTCACCTTCCTTGGGGAAAAAAGAAAAATTCAGTTCCCTGGCCAGGGCATGAATCTCCCATGCAATGATGCACTAGCCATGTGTGAGGAGGAGGGTGTAGAACAAGGCTGAGTTAAGGGTTTGGTTGTGTGAGCTGTTAAATCACTGCCCCGTCAGCAGCACCACGCGTGTGCTCAGAGATCAGCACTTGCCAAGGGCTGTGCTGGCAAAGAGCTCAGCTCCCTGTGATCACGGTTGGCTTTGAGAGACTGAAACGAGAGGAAAGAGAACGTGAAAAGGATTTCTGCTAGGATCAATTTTCTATCTATCTTTTTATGTGTGCTTCCATCTATTTGAATACATGCATGCGTGTAAACAGAGTCAGTTCCCATCCCCCCCATGTCTGAAATGAAAAATAATAAAAATATATTTACATAGCTTAAACATTAGGCTATTAAAAAGCTATAGTCAATACAACAGAGAGGAAAAAATTACAAAGAATGATTTGCATAGCAAACACATTTCACAGCTGTTTTGGACAAATGCCCTTGGTAAATATGTTTAAAGTCATGTACAACAAGAATATTTTATCACAAGTAACCATGTTTTAATAAACACTTAGTCTTTTTGTATTTCATTCTTTCTCATCATAATAATAGAAATATAACACCATATATCACTGTAAAACACATTTCCACATAAATGCTGATAAGCACAAAATATTTTTCATCATTTACATTTTAACTGTAATAATATATGGCAGGATTAAAGCTGCATCCATCATGTGTCTAACTAACCTTGCTGTAATGAATTTTTAAATGTAATGGTTTCTGTCACAAAGTAAAATCATACATAATATCTTTTGACACAGTATGCTGGTATATGCAAGGTTTTAAAATGTAAATGCAACTTCATTTTTAATTAGATTTATAAACTCGAATCACTGTTTTCTTTACTATAAACCAAAGGGTAAGGAAAAAGGGTCTGGGTCTGTGTCAATCCTGCAAGTTTTTTCAAGTGCCTTTCTCACAGGAAACATGGACATCCAGCATGTAGAAGGCGAGTCGCACTAGAAACAAAGGATTATCAAAATCATAGGGAACTAAAGCTCTTCAGGCTGCCTGAAGGGCCTCCTCTGGTAGCCCGGGTGCCCGGCCGGCGGCAGGGCTGAGGCTGGGGCTCTGCCCGAGAGATGGGGACTGGCATGTCCCCACACAGCCCCCTTCCCTGGCGCTGCTGGAAATAACAAATAATCCGGCTCACAAGAGGAGAATCATTAAAAATAATTTGCAGGAGCTTTCTGTTCTGCGAGCCCTTTTTTTGATACAATATTTCCTTCAGTGATTATCGCTGTGGACATGTTCCTGCCATATGGATGGGAGCCGGGCGAGGAGGCGGCTCAATACCTGAGTGGTTAATTAAGAGCTGTTGCTGGGCCACAAGAAGCAGGTTTGAAATCCCTCTTCACTCACCGACAATGAGTAGCTTTTTTAGCAGCAGAAGTCACTGGGGACAGCCAGAAGCGCAGGGTAATTATTTGAGATAACACAGAGCTGAAGAGCGGGCGCGTGTGTGCGCGGGTGCGTGCGGGGGTGCGCGGCTGCGGGGGGAGGCACCTCCGACAGGAGGGCAACAGCACAGAAAAGTCTATAATAAAAAGGTCAACATCTCCTATTTTTCTGTACAGTGTCGGCAGTCTGTAATTCCTTTTTAGAATGAATGACAATGGATTTATCTTTTTTTTTTTTTTCCTTTTTTTTTCCCTGTCTTTTTAAAACGAATCTAATTCTATATTCAAACTTTGCAATGGTGAGTGCAGGTCCTGGAGGCCAATCTGGATGAGCTGTTCTCACTTTATCAGCGCAGATGCTGAAATGACTTTGAATGCGTTGTTGCAAAATAGCAGTAATTTCAGCATTAACTCGTGTAACCCTGTGCTCTCAAGAACAAAGAAAAAGCAGTGAACTGAAAGCCATGAATGAAACGAGCAAAGTTACAAATTTGGGGCTAGATTCTTAGCAGGGTAAATCTGCTTGCTGTCACAGGAACAGGGAACACTATTTTGGCTGTAAATGAGCAACTCATCCAAACCAGCTGCAGATCTGATTTTTGGCCATAATATTACTTGTGGGCAGGGGGGTCTAGGTTATTATTTATGCCATTTAAAAAATAAACCAAGGCTCAAAGGGACAGTAATTTCAGGGATGATCTTGCTGCAGTGTATCCCATTTATTATTTTTCTCAAAAATGTAAAGAAGAACGAGAACTTTCAGAGGCTATATTTTCATAAATGCTTCATATCCCAAATATTTATGAAGTCAAGTTGCCATCCAATTCCAGCACTGTCAAATATTTTATACAGACCCTAAGACCTGGTGAAAACTGAAGACAAGCTGTGTAGTAATCCATGGCAGTACTACATTTTTTTCTCAAATCTGCAGAAGAGAATATGAACATCCCTTTCTTCAGTCATCTAATCTCAGTCCATCTACATTGTGGACTCAAAATAATATTTCCCCCTTTGGTTGGTTGATTGTTTTCTTTGGCCTTTCTAGTATATTACTGAGCAAATGACAAAACCTCTGTCATATGCTTTTTTGGCATTTCCAGAAATGTGATCTCTAACTTGGAAGGCTTAAATATCCATCTAAATATGAGCTCTGTGAAGCTCAAATGAATGCTTAGCTTTGTGCTGTGGGGTAAAAATAAATTCAAGAAAGTAAAAAAGACCCTCAACCTCCTCTCCACACACGCCTTTGCACGTCTTCTCAAATGCTGGGAGATAATTTGCCTGAGCAAGCAGAGGTTTGAATGCACACGACAGGCTCTTCAAGCACCAAAGGTTTTGCAGTTTTAGTTGTGGGCTCAGCCCCCAAAAACTTCCTATTTGTGGTGTGGGGACCATGCCATACCTGTTCTCTTTTTTATAAAGGCAGATCTTGCAAGCCTTTGATGTTTCCAGAGTGCAAACAATACTGCTCCAGCAGCAGCACTTTTGCCAGTATAACTGTCTCAGCTTTGTTTAGAAACTGCCCAATATGTTAATTATCTTCTTTACCTCTGTGGCATTATACTGTCAAACTGTACAACAGTCTTTAGAAAATAAAAGCTAACACCCTAAGCTGCTGTACCCGGCTCCCATAATATCTATTCACTGACAATGCCTGAGCTGTCAGATCAGAAGAAGCTTCATTCGAATAAAGGTGGGCAGATGTGTGATAATGAGACAGAAGCATACAGATGCTAATATAACTGTTCAGCAGAGCAGGCTCGTCTTCGTTAGGCAGACCCAGGTAGCAGCTGCAGACTGTCAGACGCTGGAATGCTGCTTTCTCTTGATTCTCATTTAAGATCAGCTTCGTTCGCTGTCTGTCAGTGAACTTTTCCCTCACAGGAGCCTGGACCCCTAGGTGATCAGTCACATTTCGACATAACTAGATGTCAAAAGAAGTTTAAGTTGTATGACGAACTGTGATGCATTCCCTGTGCTGGCTGGCAGTCTCAGCCCTCCAAGGCGTCTTGTTAATGATCCACCTGGAAACTCTAGAGTATTTCCTGTATTTTGTTTTCTTATTAAAATACTGGCTAAGCCTTTGTCGATATCCATGTCAGCAACTGTAAGCTCAAGACAATATTATCACAAGCATAATTTAATTTAAAAATGGAACAGTGGACCAGTGCTGACCAAGCAGCAGGAGATGCACACGGAGTGAGCAGGATGCTTGCTTTGTGTTGCTAAAATTTATCCTCAACTATTAAAACAAAGTATTTACAATCTTCTTCGGGGAAGAGGCAGGGTGTTATGAGGCTTTAGTAAGTTTTCTTATGAGGTGTGTCTGCAGCCAGGCAGCTCACTCAGCGGATGAACACAACCAGGAATAAGATAATGGTGAGCCTCCATAGATGAACAAACAATTCAAATACACAGGAGCTTGGAAACACAAATAACCTGAGATTGTCATTTCACATACTGCTGAAACCTTTGAACTGGGAGTCTGAACTTTGTCAGCCTTTCATCTGTTGCTATGAGCTGTTTACCCACTCACACTCCCTGTTTCAGGGAGGAGACAGACCAAGGCTATTTTACATAAAATACATATGTGTGCACACAATGCAGCAAGCCTTCTCCCACAATATTTGTGTGACAAGACTTAATGTTATCTGGTGCTTAATCATGTCAAGCCAATTTTTACCGTCAACACTGACTCCCTTCTTCACTTACCATCTGACTTGTAGCATTTCTATTCTTAAGAGAGCAAACTTAACATGGCCAGGTACAATTAACAGGTTGCTTACAATCTTAAAATTCCAAATTAAAAGATGACAAGGGAAGAGATTCAAAGATTTATGATGTTCTTTCTGTTCTTGTTTGGGGTTAGAGAATTGCAAGATGTGTTTTCACCAAACAACAATTATTAAATTTGCAATATTGATCAAAAGTCTAAGGCAACTTGCTACCTGATGGACGTCAAAAGGAATTGTCAGTAGGAAGATCCATCCACATTCAGTCTGAGGTATCCAGCAACTCCCCCAAGGCTGTGGAGAGGGATGTGAGAAGGGTCAGGATATCATACTGTGTCTCCCCTGATTTGATACAGGGCTGCTTTCATTGGTTTCTCTCCCTGCACCGACAAATCCAGCTTTTAACAGTGATGAACACTAGATTTGATGATCTGTTTCTCTCTCTGCTTTCCCCATATCAATATAATTCCTAATTAAACACTTCTTATGGCCAGTTTATACTCACTAATACTTTCTAATATAAAACAAGATGTCTCCCCCTAGATTCTGGTATTTAGTAGCCTGAAGCTCATTAGTGCATGTGTTCTCACCCAGGAGTTTTAAATATTTAACTAGCTAGGATTCTTTCAAGAGGTCTTAACCTTATAATTTGTAATAACTTGGGGATCTCATATCTGGAGTGTAAGTTATTAAAAATGTTTCTTCCTTTCACCCTGCATTGATTTCCTACTTCTAGCAATCAAACTAAGAGCTATTAGGCCAAACAACTGCAGCTGCCTATTTATTTCATTGTAGTAAAACATAAGTGATGATAATAGATCCCCTAATAGAGATTGATCTTCCACAAAAGCCAAAACACAAGCATGAACAGCCTTGGTAGACAGCGTATTATGCGTTATGCACCACCTGGTTAAAACTGTTCAGCTATAGAATAATATAGGAAGGTCCACAAAAAAAGAGTGTACTGACTGATTTATCTTCACACAGAAGTGTTTCACTTCTGTTGCTTGTAATGGCCTGAGCATGTGATACAAGTAAATTTTGTCTAAAAATTATCTAAGGACCACCTAATGTGCTGTGATGCTACTGAATGTCAAAAATGTCAGCAGCTTCCAGTAATGACTCTCTGACATAAACAGTAAGGGAGAAATATTACAGTTACTGAAGGAGTTACGAGGACAAGCATGCATTTTCATGAGTGGTCTCTTTGAATGGCAGCAAGTACTCAAGCAGGCAGCTTTCCCTGCCAGTTAAGCTGGCCAAAGAAAGCGCTCTTCCCCTGAAAGACAATTAAAATGAGTTAAATGAATTAGAAAGGCCCTGCACAGCTAAAACACGGTCAGAGGTTAGGAACAGTAGTACCTGGATTTATGAAAATCATGCTGCTGCCAAGTCTCGGAAATTGTGTGTAACAAGGGAGCCATTCAAGTAGTAACACAAACAGCTTTGTAAAATTGAAGGCAATATACATAATTCTTAATTTCTAGGAGATGGTTTTGTCAGCAGTTGTGCCATCTTAGGACTTGGGTAATATACTGATTCCTAAAATTTGATTTTTATCAAGTGCCTTTCCTAGGGAGAAAGAGAGCTTAAAAATGTATTAATAAACTAGGAACAGCAGATAAAAGAGATGCCCTTCAGATTGTTATACTATTATGGTAGAGGAGATGTCATCAGCTGGTTACACATGCCCATCATTCCTATTTTTTTCAGAAGCACCAAATTATAGCAAAGAGAGGGAGAGAGAGAATTATGTTGCACCCAAACATGAAAATGTAAAAGCCCTCCCTCCAGCTCCTTTGTGCAAGATATTCACCTGCAATCGGTTACTGAGCTTGGCTGGTTTTGCAGGAGCAAAAGGTCTGCAGTAATTACACTCAGATATTTCAGTGTTAATCTTGCACCAGAAATCCCAGAACGCTACAGTATACTTTTTTACCCATTACATACACAAAGTCTATCAGAAAGCATTTGTCTCCCCACTCTTTATTCACTTTCAAAGGGTTAAACAGCCTATTTACAGGGCTGTCAGCAATCTGTATCCCAAATCATGAAAAAGTCTGGCCTAGTTTTGTTCAGCATGGAGACTTGTCTTCTTGGCCTGTTGTTGTTACCATCATGTAATATCCATGACAATCGTGTTGTGCTTTTTAGGGGCTCTGTAGTGCTAAATCTGAGGGGCCATTTTAAGCCAGTAAAGGGCTTTATTTATGTGGATTTGAAAGAGTCTTGTGAAGGGCCTTCCACTCAAAATCCTCTTCAGCAGGTCATCCTGGTTTCAAAAGGATTTAGATGCAGAGGCAGTGATCAGTACTTCTATCACGTTCTAATAGACTGACATGAGCATTTGTGCCTGAAAGACAGGGGGAAAAAAGTGATGCAGATTTGCCCTAAATTGGACTGATGCACAAAGCAGGGAGCGCAATTGACTGACGAGGTAACCCCTCGCACCCTTCTTTTACACTTCTAACCGGTGCCGCACAAAGACAGAGCCGTGGGAAGCTGCACGGGAGCAAAGCATATCCATTTTCATGGACCATATGGAAATTTTGTTTTGTGTACAGAGAAAGTGTCTGATAACAGTGACCTTAACTGCCATATGTGTATGGTGAATAGTAAACAGAGCAAACCACTCAGCTCTCTGACCCTTAGCATATGGACATCTCTACCAAAGGAGAGTTTTCACAGCACATCCACTTTCACTGTCATCTCACTGGTAACCCAGGGGATTTCACTAGATTTGTTAATGAATTGCTCTATTGACTTATATCTGAGCTTGCCTCATTAGAGTAGAAGAACAAAATTTTTATCTATGTTTTCGTGAAGGGGACCAGAATGCCCCTCCTTTGTTAAGAGGTGGGTAATCTGTAGGGCTGTCATCTGTTTTGAACTAATTTATTGTGTCAGTTTAAGAAGGCTCTTCAGTGTTCATTGATGCTCAAGCTCCACTCCAAGCCTCTTTAAATCAATTTTTTCCTTGTGAGTGGAATGTTTTTTAGGCCCCTGCTTGGTTTACAAATAGCTGAACATGTTGTTACCCTGGTGCTGGCTAGCTTTAGAGTGCCAAATACAAGCAAACTCAGTGAGCCTCCATAGCACCACCTGTCATGAAATGGCTTTCAAAGCGGCTACAAGCCTTGTACAACCTTGTACCATTCACCTTCCCCACCCACCATCACTCAAACAACAGCTCTTCATAAACTCGCCTGTGCTGAACCCAGGCAAGAGGGGCTCAGGAAGAGATGGTGGGCAGAGATGATAAACATTCATAATTCTAGCACGCTGCCATTAGTGATGGGCCATTGCTTTAGGATTTCCAGCATCTGAAATACTGACTGGCCCCTGATTCTTATGCTGTGATAGCCATCAATTAGCATCCTTTTAAATAGTGCTCCAATAGAGAACACATTATGCCTAATGGCCAATGTGGAATCAGGAGGAATTAGTAAAATAGGGTTCAATAAAATGCAAACCATAAAGATAAGCTGATGAAGATTGGATCTGACTTTTTGTCTCTATGTTCAAAGAAATAAATGGTCACTGCAATAAACTTTTTTCTGCCCTTCCACTTACCACCCTGAGTGCACGGCATGCCACAGGATGCTGGCAGGAGTGGGCACTAGGGCTGAGAGTGCTGGTGTGTGCCACTTGGAGACAAAGCAAAACCTAAACATCATTTGATTTTTCATATCCATGCAAAACACACAGTTTTGATGGCCCTTTTTAAGACCTTGATGAACTAGGGAGGCCCTGTGTGTCCAAAACTGACCTGATGCACGAGGAAGTGATGTGAACTACTCTTAGCTGCCTTCTGCAGTAAAGCAAGCTCTGCCACACTTCTGCTCTCCTGCAATGTGGAGGGGGAAACAAGTTGTACTGAATAGGGGCCAAAATCTGCAATGCTCATTTAAGCAGAAGTCTTGTTGAGGTTTCAACAGCATCTTTCCCTGAATTTCACCACCAGCAGTCACCTTTGTGATTCTGCCACCCAAAGTAGGTGTGCCAGAGCAAAACAGCCTCTTGATTCCAGCTTCTGCAGACTATTCATACCTGTCCATTTACCACATATTTTGACTTTCAGGAGTAGTTTTCTCATGTTATTTTGAAGTTGTGAGGCTCTAGCTGTGCCAGGCCAGGCCTAGAGCTCCAGACAAAGAGCACAGAGAGCCCCACTAAAGATCTTCAAAGCATTAAGGCCACAAAAAGGCTTGATCTGATCTGCACTTAAGGACACAACTCCAGCTCCTTCCTCTGCAGGTGCTGCTCTCCAAGTTGCCATGGAGTCATCGGCTCACTTGGAATCAACTGTCTGCACAAATGACTCATCTTGCTACCAAAAATCTATGTGTAGAGATTGTTATTAAGAATCCAATATTAATCAAGCCATGGTATTGGAGTTGTCATAGTTATTTCCTGCTCTAAGCACAGCAAGTAACGATGTTGTATTATTTCAAATATCACGGTAGAAGAAGTATGGGTAAATATTAATTTTTTCACAGGAAAAATTTATGTTGCACCTCAATAAATACTGAGGTATGAAAAGCATCTGGGAGTATAAGGGAACTGAAAAAACCGATATTTTTCAAGGATCACTCATTTGCTCATTGGCATGGCTGCCAAACACCTGTACTGCTTTCACTGGGTAAATCCTGCATTTGATAATGGTACTGGAGTATACAAACATTTGTATACAAATGTGTACAGAGTATTGCCATAGAGCCTTTTATGGCTGCAAAGATTCATTACATTTTTAAAACGAAAAATGCATAAGCAAAATGCTTACATTACCTTTCAATGCATATTTTTCAAATCTTGTTTTATATGAGAATTAGTTTAAAGCCATTTGGATTGTTTATGTTTATTTAATCTAAGACTCTTTAGGCTAAATATATCAAAGGAAATTCAAGTCCCAGTTGCCAGTGCATGAAGAGATGATGCTATCAGTACACACAAATAAATGACAGTCACTTCTTATAGTGAAACTGTTGGGCTACAGGTTGCTAATTCTAAGCCTGAAACTTTAAGGGATTAGAAAACCCACAAAGTTAATTTTGGATGCATTTCTGTGCTGCTTGCCCCATTCTGGAGTTTCCTGCTTTAAAAAATTATCTAATCAAGTCTGCTCATTTTTCAATTTTTTTTTTCCTTTAAAAACTTTCTTAAAGAACAGGAAACTTCACCAAGAAACCCTTACCCCCAAGGCACCTCAGTTTCATTTCAGATTGGAGTTCATATTTGATTTTAGCTGTAAGTGAAAATAAGTGTATTGCATTCTCCCTTCATTTGCACGACAAAGCAATCCTGCAGATTAGATTGGCAAAAGAAACAATACCTTCCCATTTTAGAAGATACACCAGACTGAAAAAATCAGGATGGGTGCTGATTGTTCAAACTTTAACACAGGTGTGTGGGAAACCTTACAGCAAAGCTGCCCTCAGCACACCTGACTGGAGGCAGTGCTGTTTGCCCCCGCTTTGTGAGCGCTGTATTTACAGGCTAACACAGGGAAGGGTACAGTTAAATTAAAAAAAAAAAAAAACAAACAAAACAAAACAACCAAAAACAACAAAAAAAACCCCCTAAGATAGACACACCAGAACATATGACACCTTAAAAAAAAAAAAAAAGTTGCAACATAAATAGTTTACTAGGACAGATATGTAACTTTGGAAATTCATTACTTTTCTTACTGCCTTTACATAGCAAACAGGTACAACAGAGCTCAAAAAGGCTGGGATAAAGAAAAAGCAGGTAACATACTTCAACGGGCTAACTATATATTCGTTGAAAATTACAAATTTGGCTTCATAAATTACAGATGTCTGGGACATGTGATAGCTACCACAGAAATTGCTGTAATAATTACATGAAATTATGACTAATTACTAATTACTAGTATATACAGGGTGTTTCACCTTATCAGATGGTATATTCACACACACAGGAACAGACACAACATGCAGTAAATACAGGAATCAAGATTCCATGCCACACATTCCTCTTCCTGTTGACTGTTATGGATCTGAGGAACAGATCTAAAGGGATCCTTTAATTAATACTAATAATTGTTTGGCAGATCAGAAACAATGACAACTACTTAACTGTGTTTTGCAAAACCTGTGGAGAAGTTCTGCTGTTTGTTTTTTGTTTCACTCTGGAATGATTGGAGCTATTTGCCATTCCAGGAAAGCAGTGTCATTCTAGAGAGGCAGCATTAAAAGTATGCATCAAAACCTTACTGCTCAGAACTCCATCTAACCCAATTTTCTTTTTAAATGGAAGTAAGGATAAAACAAAAATCTCTGTATATCTCGTTCCCCCTTGAAAATGTTTCACTAGCAGAGATATTTAATGAGTAGGAAAAGGAGGAGTGAAGTAAAACCTTTTTATCAACTCTGTTGCTATAAATAGAAGCAAAGGACCATTGATAAAACAATTGTCATACTTTCACACTGCACCCTAAGTCCTCTAGAGAGCAATCAGGATTGTAAGATCACATGTGGAGGTGCAAGCAAGCAGAGGACTTTTCATGTTCTTTGCCTCGTGATGTTATTTCCATAAGAAAAAACTGGAAGTTGAAACTGTGACAACTTGCACTGACCCATGGGAATGCAAACATCTATCTCCTGATAACGTCGAGATAATGCACGTCACCACCGCAGCCAGCATGAGGACACTTGTCTTCACTCATTTTATATCCACTCCATCACATTCCTGGCCACACTTCCGTATCTGTGCTTTCAACACACTCCATACATTCCTCCAGTGAAGTGCACAACTTATTTGTTCAAACAGAGCTGGGCAGCACAATTACACTTTCCTTGCCGGAGCTGAACAAAACCCAAAAGCTACTTAAAATGACTATTCTAGAAGGCCAGTCTTTTAACACCCCATTACGGGAGCAGCCTTCCTTTTTCTGTTCATAAGGAGTTCGGCTGTAGCCTCGAGCTAGTCTTTCCTTCTACAAGACAGAAACACAGTGTTACACTCAGTCTGTGAAATCTGGAAACCACTCTGGAGAAAAGCACACATGCAAGACTCCTTGTTTGCCGTCCATTATTCTATTGATAATTTCTCCATTGTGCTGAACCATTGTGCATAACCTTATACTGCATCTTATTTGACAAATTAGCTCAGTTTCTAACATCAGAAATAGTAATAGAACTCTTATTTTTAGAATTCTTTGACTTTTTTTTTTTTTCCTGGATAAAGCCCCACCGCAAAAATGTACCATTAATGTTTTGAGGATATTTCAGGGAAGATGGAAAAGATGCTGAAAAAAAGGAAGGAAATATTATGAAGAAGGATTGTGTTATGTCTTCTGCTGGTTCCAAAAGCGCAGAATGGGAACACAGGAAAGAGAAGAGGCAAAACACAAACTGAAAATATTTCATTTTGCAGAAATATATATATTTTTAACATTTCTTTAACTGGCAAATAAAAACATTGACAGTCATGTGAAAAATAAAACACTTTCCTCACTGAATTTTGTTTCAGAAAACATCTAGGAGGTTCTGACTGTACTTAACTCTTTAAAATCAAAATACAGTTGAGTTAGATCAAATATAATGCTGAGATCATTTAATTTATACTGGTTTGTATTGGTTGCTTTCAACACTGAAATTATAGTTATCAAAAGTGCATTACCTTTCAGGTGTTTGCTAGTGAAGCCAAGGTAACTGGCATTACCTGTTGGACTCCAGTGCAGCACAGGGGAGCTTCTCCTGTATCTGATGTTACCTCAAGGGAAGAGTCATTTGTATCTGTTTCCATCTCAGATGTCTTCTCACCCTTCCCTGGAGATGACACATTGAATTAAACCATTTTTCTGGTGATTAGGAATCCAACCTAAAGTCCACTGGATTCATGAGTGTGGATTTCAATGGGTGTCAGATGTGACCCGGATTTCTTGGCTGAGGCCACAGATGCTGCTTTAGGCTGCTGATTTTTTCTTCTCAGAGTCTGCTTACCAGTGAAGGGGGGTATAGAGAGTTCAGATTTTTGACAATAATGTCACTAATTTTACATCTTTTTAGTGTAAATTTTCTTTGAAGAGCCTCCTCCCGCTGCCAACTTTCTGATAGTTATCACCTGTGTTATGGTTTCGAGGTACTGGTGTACATAGCACAGTGAAATCGTCTGATGTTCATCTTGAGAGGAAAGCAGCATGATTTTTTACCTATCTGGTGGTAGAATGGATGAACACCATGAGCCTCAGGATACACATTTCAGCTGGAAAAATTAAGATTTGAATTTAGAAATGAGCAATTTTTCAGTTAAACCTTTACCAGATGTGATGTTGCGGCACACGCCAAATTCCTTGAAAAGCAAAGAAAACAACACCTGAAGTTTAACATCAGTCACAGAAAGGAGTGTCTTCAAAGATCTGAATGTTTGGAATTTTTTTTAATTACTTATAATTTTAGGGTACAACTTGTGGGTGCTGTTTGAAAGACTCTGAGTTTTTATGCACAATTGAATACAGTGACCAATTTTTCCAGAACAAATTACACCGTCAATTTACTGCTGCTATTCTAAATAAAAGGTGTTTTCCTTGCACACCAGCTATAAAAGTTCAGTCACTTAAATTACACTGATTATCTGCCTGTGGTGGAAATTACAAATTGAGCTTTATTTATCTGGGAGGGTGCTGTGCATCTGTTCTAACCTCTCGACAAATTACCACACAATCCAGTGTTTGCTAATGAGGTATTCACAGACTCTAAAACTGAAAATATGACTCTTTGTGCCTAAAATTCTTCAAACCTATCAACCCTTAGAAACTAAGCCTGGAAAACAGCTCTGCTATGTAACTCAAAGGTCAGCAAGATGGAGGAAGAACACACAGTGATTTTTGAGGGCAGTAAAAGAGAAGACATCTTTAAGTAAATAATAACAAATGAAGAACACTGGTTGATCCAATCTGCAGAAATACGATGAAGAATGAAGAAGGAAGGTTGTGTTATTTGGGCTGATGGCTGAAAATTTTATTTTTATTTGTACCTGGAAATGCTTAGGCAGCTGTTGCACAATTTTAGAACTTTAAGAACAGGCTGCAAGCAAAGCATACTCTGAAGAGACCACATGAGAAAGAAACTGCTTTGTCATTTGAGTTTCCAGATATTCTTCAGCCTTACGTACACTGCATTCCAGTAATTCAGCTTAAAAGTTAATAAATCCATGAATAATTTTGTAATGTCTACTGTATGAATTCAAAACATTGCAGAACCCATGGGTGATCAATTTTGCTACCATGGCTTTTGGTAAATTCCTCAGTGTAGGGGGAACAGGAATTTCCTTTCTCTAGCTCCCATCAGTTGCTTCTACCAAGTCAGCTTGCTGGAAACCTCTTATTTAGGTCTCAGGCTGAAGCACAGCAAGGGGAAGAGCACCATCTGCGCTCAGCTGCAGCCCTCCTCCTCCCAAAAGGCAAGCTGGACACATACAGTAAGTACACACATTTTCAGAATATGAGACCTCCTGCCCTTGAGGCCATGGTCAGCAGGAGGGGTGACAAAGCAGAAGCCTGTGGTGCATGACAGCAGTCAGGGCAAATTAACCATTGCCCGCTCTATTCACAAAGAGAAAAGAATGGAGCCATTCAAGAGCAAATCCATCTGTCCCTGTGAGGGTTCACAAGAGTGTCAGAGAAACCTCACGGTCAACAGTCTCTAAGTGCTGGCACACAGGAATCCAGCAGAATCAGCATGGAAACTTGATGCTTTATCCACTGCCAGGGTGCCTTTCACAGCCTGTGTGCTTCCTGGCCGAGCCACACTGGAAACTACCTGAAGGCTGAAGGGTCTGTACAGTGCCAAAGGCCAGTGGGAAAAACAGAGGCAAGGCAAGAAAACCAGCCATTTTCATCACAAAGTGAGGGTTTCCTGGACGTGAAGGAGACAACCACTCATTTAACAGCCAGTTATCATATTTCCACACAAAATGTACTGACAACACATCTAGGAAACATCATTAGAACACATTTATTAGGGACCTAACCAATGTCTTTTTCTTTAGATGAACACTTTTGTGTTCATGGACTAAGAGGTCTATGAACTATGCACTTAAACATAAGCCAGCTTAATACATGCTGCATTAGTTATGTTCACTGGAGAACTCACAAAATATGGATCACAGGTAACTGCAAGCATTGAAGTCCTCCCACATTTACAGAATGTGGACAAACTTCTGTGGAGCTTGCTCTACCTCATGCATCTCAACAGACACTAAGTCACATGCTGGAGATAATGTGTCAACTGTAAACACTGAGTCACAGCTCATCAAGGCATAGAAGATTATGAACACAGATTATGAATAGCTATAAAGCTGCTGGGAATACTAATCTCAGCACATCTAAGGAGTGAGATCATAAATTTCCCCCTTTTCCTTTTCCCCTTCTCTTTCTCTATTTAGGACAAATCAAGTATAAAAAGCCTAGGAGAATGCAACGGTCCTCTGATCTCCTCCTGCAGGAATAATTTCTGAAAGGTCCAGGAGAATTTATGCCATTCCCTGAGTGGAAGACATCAGTCTCTCTTCATAGCCTTCATGTCCATTCAAACAGCCTTGAGTGAAGTCCAAGCCTGAGAAATTGTAGGCACGTATGATTCCAGTTTTGGCAGCCTATGTGAGAGCTCCATCTCATCCACAGCCTGGAGGGTTCTGACAAACAAAAAACTGAAAGTATGACTGGGAACACTAACAGAGAATTGCAGTTAGTCCTTCCCTAGGTTTATTTGGAACTGTTCTCTTTGTATTTCCAGCAAACACACTGGTTTAGCAGGAGTAGCTGATCCATTCAGTCAAAACATTTTTTTTGTTGAGCAGCACAAGAGGGTCCCAAAGATACATAGACCATGTGCACAGCCAGGCCTCTCCGTCCAGTCAATAAGAAAAGGCAAAATCTCACTGTGAGAACAGGGTTTGTGCAAGGGTCACCCATTATCTAGAAGAAATACTTAAAACTCACTAACTTCCAGAAAGGATGGATCTAACTTCATATCAGATGGAATAAAGATTGCCAAGGAAACAAAATGCCAGATGCTTACCCCAAGCTGGCTGCTGTATACTGGCTGTTGAGTATGCCTCACATTTGTCACCATTAAATGGAAAGAGCTATTAAAAAATACCAAATAATAAGAACATAAAGGTGTATAACAATCATAAAATAATATATATTTTTTCTAATGTTTCAGCTGTCTGAAGATTAATTTTCTGGTGTAAAAGAGATAACTATATATCTTCTGATTTTATTGGCTGCAGATTACACTAATTATCATAAAAAATTACTACCACTAATAAAAATTCTATTATAAGTTACTTATAGTAATCTCTAGGGTACTATACTTAGCTTAGAAAAGATCGTAATTACACTGCATTACAGGGAGAATTTGTTTCCTGAAGCAGCTTTAACACTGTCTGTTTCTTTTAACACTTCAAAGTTGTTGAGATTTTTTTTTTTCCTCTTTCCCTTTTCAGGTCAAATGTTGCCTGTTATTTTCACTGTGCAGGATGTGATTTTATCCCAGAATAATGATCCATCTCTGTTGCAAGTGACGCAAATGAAGTTTTAAAATCACAAATATCTGGGTGGGTTTCACCTCCCGAGGGGGTTAGCATGTCTCAATGGAAGGATACATAAAAGGGAAGACCTAACACTCTCCGCCCAAAGGGAAACACATTCTGTATAAAATTGCTGGAAGCTAGTGGGTGTTCACGAAAAATACAATGTTCGGATTTTATTTGACAAGACAACAATTGTTATTTTCCCTTTTAGATACTTCGCATTTTACCATCTGTGAGGTTGATGACTCTTAAATGACCTTAAATCATACTGCTGTTAATGGCAGTATTTACAGGCAAATGTGGAATTCTGTGCGCTACCTGCCTCGGACTGAACATCAAATTAAATAGCTTTACTTTGATAGCTGACACTGTAGTAAATAACCTCAAAGTCCAACTAATTAAAACAAAATTGAAACAGTGGCCATTTCTTTTAGAAAGGGTTTCAATGCTTCAATAGCAGGGCTAATCAACATCTTAATTAACAGTCATATAAAATGAAATAGCCCATTTGAGTTGCTTTAAAATAGACAACTTATTTATGCAAAGACTAGTGGCATATTAATTGCTAACACTAAGAAAAAATACGCCTTTGAGCTTTACAGCTTCCTTTGCAGCCAAGTATTTGAGAACTAAATTGTGGAAAAAGCATATTACAGTAGTTAATTTTATGACAGACATGAACCAGAAGCAGAAGTGAATATGGGAAAGTTTTGTGGTGTATTTCAATTTTCTAGCTGTTTCTTTTATTCCAAATGAGATTAATTAATCAAAGTAGCCCTGTAATAGTAGTTCCTATTCTATTTTAAGTTAAATATCCAGGGTTTAGTCCTGAGAGACACTGACCAAACTGGCTGTGATCCAATAGAACAGTCAACTCCAAGCACAGGCATCTTCCCACTGGAGCTGGCCAGCTCAGGAGCCTTTGGTTCGGGAGAGCTCAGGACCCTGCAGGACTGACCCTCCTCCTCCCTGATCCTGCAGCATGCACACGCACTCCACACTGACCCAGGCGAACAATCAAAGGGCTACTCATTTGAGTAAGCATTTCCAGGATCAGGTCCCAAATGACTCATCTCCAATTAGTCTCTGCCAGGTTGTATCTTTAAATAGCTTTCATTTACTAATGTGTGTGAGGGAGGAGCAGCAGAGAGGAATTACATTTCCTTTCCTAATTACTTTACTTTTGTTGACATCTTGGAATAAGTTTTTACTTTCAGAGGAGAAAAGTTGATTTACACTACAGAAAGAGCACAGCAAGCATGAGAAAATTATTTGCCCTTCCTCCTGCCAGGCATCCATTTCCTTTTCACTGTTGCTAACAATGCGCTAACTATTTATGCATTTGTCAAAGGACCCCAACATAAGAAAACTATATTTAAATCGCTTCACTACAAAGTGAAAACACAAGGTAATGATTCAGACCCTATTTAAGTAATGATAATATTTGTACAGACTGCCTGGCGAGCATGCTGGTAAGTGGCAGGAGCTCAGTACAGTCCTAAAGCATTTAATTTTTGTAATAGCATTTAATTTTCTTCTTTAAAAAATAGATTTTCATTTCAGACCTGGAAATATGCACCATAATGTCTCATTTCCCTGATTAAAGCCTGATTTCACTGCATTTTTCAATGACGCTGAAAATGAGGCAGTTTTGTTAGCAGGAGATTCAATGGACCTTGCAAGTGACCAAGACAAAATTTTGTCTACATCAATGAGTTACTTTGCTTATTTTGCAGGTTTTGCCCACTCAGTCACCAGCTAGAACTAATGGGAACCCAGACTGCCCTGCCCAGCCCAGCCCAGCCCAGAATTTAATGACAGGAGGATGTGGAACCAAAGTGGGACTCTCCAAGTTGGGAGTGTGTTGAGACTGAAGTGCATTGACAAGGTAAAAAGGCAACACGGTGTCCCTGCTCCACAAAGGACATCAACCCCTCTGCTGCCAGTCTGGCTCTTACGAACTATGGATGTGCATGACCTCATACTCAAAACCTAGAAATCAAATAAGGAGCCCAAACATTACCACAATTTATCTAAAGCCTAGTCGTATAATAAGCAAAGGCCCTGCAAAAAATTGTACCTTTCACTGAATTCTTAAAAACAAGAACAAATGGACAGAAGCACTGATACTCATTTCAACCACCAAAAAAACCCCATTTTGTTTTAAGGACAGATTTGCAAACTGTTTCAGAAGGCCCATATACTTCTGTTTTTAAACTGGGTAGCTACAAAGCATCTGTAGTATCTGTTGTACACTCAGGTTATCTAAAAGTCTGACTCTCTAAAATCCAGATACTTTGCAGCAGATGACAACTGTAAATAAAAATACACATCTACCAAACTTGACAGCATCTTTAGATTTGCACAGTTAAAGGTACAATCAATTTTCTATTTATTCACCCATACTATACACCCATATTTGGCCACATAGCAAATTATAAGTGCCACACATAATATAATCACAACATTCACAAAAATTTCCAATTCAGTCAGGGAGGAGACAGAAGCTGCTAAAATGGCTACATGCTTTCCTCTCTTCTGCCCAGCTTGCCATGTCCTTGCACATTGCATGATGTAGTAAAATAATCCTGATAGAGTGGTATTCCCCTCAGACCCTGGCATATTGCAATTTATATGTACTGGGAACTGTAGAAGTGAAATTTCAGCTGCTGAAGATTCCACTTTGAAACGCAATGCTTGGTAGCCTTGAGAGAGGGGAAATGAGATTTAATTCCAAGTATATATAATGTGAGAAGTTGGCTGTCTTGCTAAGAAACACAGAAGTCCTTGAATAACTGGGGATGGATAATGGCAACATGATAAATTTTGTCCATCTTGGAGGGAACAAGGAGAATCTGAGAAAAATTCAGAAACCTTCTCGCCAAAAACTGTAAAACCAAAAAAACAAGCACATTACTGAGGAAAATCACTCATCAACATAGACACACCTAAATGACAACACTAAAAACACTGGCAGAGAATCACTTCAATAGCTTCTGTTTGTATCCTCTGTTCCCTTTCTTTTTTTCTTTGTTGTAATTATTTAATTACCCTTTTCCATGTTCCTTGCAACCTTTGATTTTCCTTCCCAGCTTCCATAAGGTACAAGGCACCCAAGACACTAAAACTGCTCAGCTAAATAATAGCAAGAGGGTAATGCTGGTGGGCAAGAAACGTAATAGAAATCAGAATAACTTTATTAGCTCCAAATCTGAGCTTGAGAATGAATTCATATTTTTCTTTTCTTGGTATAAACACTCAAAGCCTTAAGTATCTTATGGGGTTTAAACAATAACTGGAAGACTATGAACTAGCAGCAATTCTATTAAAGCTTTGCCCTAAAGGAAAATTAAGAATTATTCTCGTCCTTTTCTAGGGAAATAGAGCACTTCAATACTATGTGTGCTTTTCATTCAATGCATATGTCAATATTCTTTAAAAACATTATTTCTAGCATTGAAAGCTCTGCCCAGGCAAGAGTATTCTGATTAGGTACATACCTGGCTTATGTGACAACTTTTAACCCTGGTCCATACCTGGGTACTGGTAGGAAAATTACATTCAACTGACCAAAGAGAGGCAGCAAATGAAGCATATGGATGATTCAAAACATTGTTCATTTTCCAGTGGATCAAATGCTACATGACCTAATGCAATGGTCTGCCATAAACAACCTAACATGAAAGAAATGGTGAGAAGAGAAGTAGTTTTCCTGTTCTCTTGGGAAAAAAAAGACACATATATCAAAATTCAAAAATGCTAAAAATATCTTATTGAGGCAAGTACCGACTCTTTGATGGAATATTAATTCCTTCAACTTAGTTTAGTTTCCTCTAAGCATTTTGTAGTTAGCAGTACAATGCTACTCACATCATGTGAAAACTCATCCTGTTTCAAAAAAATTAAACAAGGACTTTACATTACCATTTTTTTTTACCTGCAGTAAATCAACACAGTGATATAAACACAAAAGACAAAAAGAGGTTCCTACCCTCCAACACAATGCTTTTTCTTAATTCAATCCAGCTATGGCATGAAACCATTGTGCACTGTATTTCTAAATTTTGAAATGTGAATTTCCTCAAACCTTATGAGTCAGGGGAAGAGACTTGCAGGAGAGGTTTTCCTCAAGAACAGGTTCCCAGGTAAGTGCTTGCAGGGCTTGTACAGGCTGCTGGGGAGTGCAGCTGCAGTCACAGGCTTTGAACTCCTGCAGAACATTTCATATCTCATGTCTCCTTTGGATGCAATTTCATTAACTTCAGAACGAATCTGTAGAAATCTAGCTAATCTCGCAATACTAACAGGGCCTTTGTTTTGATTGCTGATTAAAAGATATTGTATCTGATTCCAATTCGAATGAGGAAATCTTTTTTTAAGCTATCCTCTGCTGCGCATGGTAATGCGAGGCAAGGTGAGACCCTTCCCAGCTTTGATGGCGCTGAGATCCACCCTGCCGCTTTCTACGTTACACAAACCAAACAAATTAGCTTCTAAGGAGTGGAATGTTTCCCAAGGCCTATCTTCCGTAGTGCTCGTTAGCTGAAAGCTCATTAGTTTGAAGGGGCTTGCTCTGTGAGTGAGGAGCAGCGCCCGCAGCCTGTCCCCCCCGCAGGGTTACTGTGGGCATGTGCCACTTGCCTCCCAACAACAGACTTAATGTGGAACTTGGGCTTAGTTCAAGTTTTGCACCCTTCAGCTTTGTTCACTTCCAACCAATTCTTGTATTAAATGGCCAAAGCAAAGATCTCAAACTTTATTTACCATGTAACCTGTCACTGTGATAAAAAAACCTAAAGCCTTTTTCAACTTTCAAGGAAGAGACAAGACTTGTTTAGTTTTCCCTGGCAGTTACTTCTGCTTTGCAAACCCCATTCAAATGCAGACAGTTACTTTTGAACAGTGAGAGAAGGTGTTAAATTGAGATTATGGTAAACAGCAGATTTCTTTAGTTGGTGAAGAAATTATTTCATGAAGACACAAGAGAATTAAGCAGAGTTTCATGTCACTTACTGTATGTGCTGATCAGAGAGTGAATGATGAGTTTCTTGCTGTGGACAGCTGCTCTGTGGAATACTGTGCAGCCTTCAGGTGGAAGAAAAAGAAATTCATGCTTTAAAATGGAAAAAAACCAAAAAACCAACAACTTCTTCGCCCTTTTGTGCAAAAAATAAACAGCTCTCTCCTGCCAGATTTATTATTCTATTTACATGTTGCCTGAATGTGTCTAAGAATATTTTGAATTTTTTTTCTTCTGTGTCTCATTTCACTATTACTGTGACAGCTTGCTTCTGTCAAAGAGAAAAGACTCTTTCTCTTTATTATATTCAGCAATGCTGAGATCTAGGACTTTTTTAGTCTGAAGGGAATGCCACTTTGGTTGATGAGATCTACATAATTTTAGCTATGTTGGATACCAAGTTATGAGTAGGCAGAAGAGATGTTAAACATCACTGCTATACTGTAAAAGATGGAACACGCAGGTGTTCCCCACAAACTAGGCTTTATTTTGTAATTATAACAAGATAGCAGCTATAGCTTCTTTATGTTAGTTGATAGGTATACTTAGTAGACAAAAAGGCAAACGCTATAGATAAAATCTTCCCTGTACACATAAAAATTGTTACAAGGGCCAAACTTTTATCAAAACAGCTGACATTCTTATGGGGCACCACATCCTGCTGAGCAGGGACCAAACTTCTGTCACGTAGGCAACCTCCAGCTTGAAAGAACACGAGCACATGGCCTCCAAATGATGCCTAGGGACTAACGAGAAGCAGGCTGAAATCTTCCCTTCAACCATAAATGCAAAGCTGTCCATTTTTCTTCTCTCCATAGCAGGGGATGAATGGCCAGTGCTCTGCTGCCATTGACTCCCTCTGTTGGCTGTATCCATGTCCTCAGGCTCCTGGGTTTCAGATGGCATGCACATATGCTATTCAGAGCAGCACAGACTGTCATCTCCTTATCTAGTGTGTTATGTGACTAGTGAAGTGCCACATGGTTGAACACCAGGAAACATATTGCTTGCTTTCACTATCAATGACCTAGAGGGAAGAATATGCAAGAGAGGAAATTTGCGGTGTGATAAACTGGGGCTGGGACTGGGAAGCAGGTCTAAACAATGGAAGAGCTTGACAAAAAAAGTGACTATTAACTTCAAAGATGAAATGCTTGGCCTGTACAAAATGGGGTGCTGCTTATTTAACAGGAACAATACATAAATGGACAGGGCTAGTGCAGCAATGCAATCAGAAAACAGAATATGAACTTTTCACTGGAAGTGAATGTCATTCAACTTGCCAAAAACTCTTAGCAAAGCCTGTGATTTCTCCTTTACTTTCTGCATTATTATGCAGATGATCAAATTTCAAACAATGAAGTTCAAGCCAGTTTCCATTTCTAGGCATGCAATGCAATTGTGGATAGCTAAATCTTGCAGGACTGTGTCTCCTCATTACTACTCAAGATGGTAATTCAGCAAATGACTTCAGCTTCAGTTTCATGACATAGGAGACAGCTTTGGGCACACACCACCTGCCTTCAGGTATAGGTGCAAGGCAAAATCACAAATAAAACATATCACTTCTGTGCCCTAAAGTACTAATTTAAATGCACCCATTGCATCAGGTCTGTCTAAGAACCCCCACTGCAGTAACATTGCTAAACATAATAAGTTAATACAGTCAAATAATATTAATACCAGGACCTAAATTTATGTTCAGTTCAAACACTTACATCTCTATTTTGCATACAGCCACTTACCTTGAGAACTAAATTCCACTGGAAAAACATGCATAGAGGATATTGAAATTCCTTATGAAATATAAAATATTTGTGCTCCAATAATTTCTTTATAGTGAAAAAAGAAGTAAATGTGATTTTAAACAAAGGAGGATAAGCATCTTCCTTTGCCAGTGATATAGTGTCATTTGTCCCAAAGTACCTTTCTTCTTCTTTGTTAAAATGGTGTCTTCTAGGCATGCATTGTAGCATATTAATAAAAAATAAATTTGAGGTTGAGGCTGATTAAAACTGAAAGTGAGACTCGATCTGACATGTTATTTTGATTGGGTTTTCAAAGTTCACATAGTTCTAGTTCTAATTTATGTTATGTGTGGTATATATCTTCTTGGTTGAACAATTACATTATTCTAAACAATTATATTGCTATGATACACATAATGCGTGGCTCCTGAGCATAAAGTTCTTTAATGATGGCAGACTGTAAAGTGGTACAGTTCACTTTTAAAAGGTCATGCATCTTTTTTCAGTAGATTAACATTTTATCTTTTAATGGTGTTAAGAAAAGGTCAAAGATTCTAACAGATGGAATATGGAAAGCTTCTATTGGAGAAGATCAATGTGTTAAGCATCAATCTAAGTCCAGAAACACAACCATTTAATTACGGTTGTTCTTGTTTTATTTTAAATTATCACTGTATTGACTGTTTGAATGCTAAAATTATGTTTTCATATTTAAAATAAATGGACCATTACCATCTGACACAGATAGCTATGTTTGTGTTGTATGTTCAAGAATACTTCTTCATTGTACAAAACAAGAAAAGTTCCTTAAATAATTAGCTTACCCCTAGGTTAACGGCCTGTCACTTTGACATCCAAATAAAAGCAGCAGAATGATCCCAACAGCAACATGGAAGATAATTTTACACCGCATTTTCCAACAATTTAAATGGATGTATGCTCTCAAGTCAAGTCTCCTGTGTAACATGATGTTGAACTTTTAATGTAGGTGTTATAAAATTATGATGATATTTTTCAAGGACATATTTAGGTACTGGATCTTTTCAAGAATATGTTATTATGTTCTATTATTCTATTACCTCAATTTAAAAGAACAAAATCTAAGCATTTCTGTTGCCCCAATAACTTCAGACCTCAAGGGAAGAAAGTGCTGTGTCTTTTCAGGAGACTAAGCTCTTCTGAGCTGCTACATGCCTCTGTCTACTTTTATAAAATAACTGGTATGACAGAGTAACATGATTGGTTTTCTGTGTGATAAAGTAAATACAAATATAAAAAAATAACAGTAGGGGGTCAAGCTGCTTTGTAGAAAGTTATCAGACAGCTCCTAAAGACTGTCAAGCTTATGTGTCTGTAGTGTATATGTGCATTTCTCAAATATACTCGTATTTCCAGTTCCTATTATCCCCTTGAGCCAGGCCTGCTCACAACAAAAGGGTTTCCAGAAGAAGGTAAAACTCTAGTGGAATTAGGGATTCTCCTCAGGGTCTTTGGACGTAACTGCTATTAACCATCAGGAAGTGAATTTGCACTCGAGTCTCCATCTTGGTTTATGAGTTCATACAGTTCAGGAGCAAATACAGCCTGCAGATGTGACTTCAATTGCTACACAGCAGAACAAAATGGTGAGTGCTGGCAGTCACACAGCTCTTGCTGGCAGTATTCTTCCTCCTTATGGAAATGCATAACAAGATTTTGATAAACTACTGATTTTGATAAACTACTGATTGAGCTAAGCCAGACTCAAGAGCTTGCAAGAATAGCTGTATTTTCAGAAAAAAATTACTAAGCAATATTAACTGAATATATTTAAGCACAATCCATCCACACATACAAATCAATAAAATATTTGTTGCTCAGGCTACAATACCAAAAGGGTTATTTAAAAGACAAGTTCAAAGAATAACTGATATTTTGTAGTTTAGCCTCACGTTAGAAAGAAGCCTTAAAACTTTCAGTTTCTATTCTAAGACAAGTCAAGGACACTTCCCCCCCCACCCCTTCCCAAGGATTTTTTTTGTAAATCTTACACTGCATAGAGTTAGTCAGCTTCTAAGTGCTGGGACCTAGGAGGTAAGTTGCCCTTTACTCATATATAAGCTTCATATAGTTGCATCTTATTCATCATTTTCTCTCTATAACAATGAGGTTTTGCTTTAATTTATAGGTATTTACTGTAGAATTGAATAACAAAGTTATCACCTTCAGCATTAGTTAAGACTGTAGTCTCTTAAAGAAGAGCCTAGTTCTAGTTCCCAGGGAACTAGATAAGAACAGATATAAATTGAGGCCAAATATAAAGATTAAGAACAGATATAAACTGAGGTCAATACAAGTTAACTTTTTGGACTACTTGGGCAGAGAATTCCAAAGCTGCCAAGAGAAGCTGCTCCTCTTTTCCTAGTGCTAAGATATTTCAGCAGAGGGGCCAATGTTTATTTCAAATATCACAGCATGGCTTGTCGATAGCCACTGTCTTTTGGTTAAAACACTATTTAACCACTATTTTGGTTAAAACAGAATTCAGTAACCATAAATTATATTTAAACTTTTACTGCTTGAAAGAACTGGAGCAAGGTATTGCACTAATCAAGCAAGCTGCCATATTCCCACTGATTTCTGTTCTACTGGACTTAAAATATAGCCCCATAATCTGCTCTGAAAAGGTGACAATTTCACAGCAAAAGATGCAAAAGTGACCAGGAGACATTGCTGGCAATCTGATCATCCAGTAGCCACTAGGCATTTAAGACAATGTCTAAAAATTCTCTTTTAAGTACCTGAAATATTCAAGAAAATCTTCTTGCTCCTTTGCTTGCTCTAACCACTTCCTTTTTTGATGGAACACAAGTCCAAGTCATTCTCATGCAAGCTTCAGTGTCACTTTGAAACAGAGAGACAACTTCTCTCCCTGGATTAGACAAGCTAAAGCAATAAAGCCAGACACTGTGAACGTGCTAAAACCAACACTCAGCCTTATGAACTCCCTTCATAGCTTCACATACTGACTGTGTAAAACAGCCAAAGGACAAAGCCCTCACCAACCCTGAGAATGGCTCAGTGGGGACAGAGCAGAGTCACTGAAGGGTAGTTCTGTGTGATAACACACCAAGACATTGAGGCAAAAATTAGCTCCAAAAGTATGATAGCTAGCTGGGTAATACAAAGAAACTGGCACTCTGCTTTTTTTTATTTACCACAAAAGAAGTGGTAAATAATGAAAAAAGGAGAAGTATTTTCCTACTACATCTGAATAATAAGAGATTATGTTAATCCAAGAGAAAATTCACAAACCCAGAATGCCACAAAATAATCTACTGCAGCCACAATCTCTGCAGGTCACTATATGTAAAACCTGGTACAGAAGAGTATAAAGTATTGATGTACTCTGTTTCAAATACAATTTTATTATGGTTTTTATTGTCTGTGGTGTTTCCACATTCCACATTATCTGAGAGACCAAAATGCTTCCTTTCCATGGCTACTCACCAGCAGTAGGGGCCAAATTATACTCTTGTAAAGAGCTCTGGGATGCAGCTGCTCTCCCAGAATTTGCAAGGACTAAACACACATAATCCTGGAAAGGACTAAAAATGGATACACATTAAATGGACCCTAACCTGCTTTCTGTCCTCTGTCTTTGCTCTGCAGAGCTGGCAACACCAGAAGCAGTAAATACTTATGTTTTGTCACTTGAGTCAGCACATATAATTCTTCATACACGTAGGAACTAGCTCTGCTGCAGAAGAAAATACCATTTTTACAATAACTTTTCACAGTGGAACTGTGCCTTAAATCAAACAAGCAACTACTGAGTCAGCTCAGTGGCAGAGCAACAACAATTTGATCTGCTACGTGGCAGGCTTTGGTTTGGAGATACTAAACAATTCTTCATCCTGGGCCCCAGGCTTGTAAATATGATAGAAGATGATGCAATGCATTCAGACTCTGGGGAGAAAAGGAACAGTCATACCACTCTTGAGAAACCCTTTGTGAAGAAAAATTTATTGTGTGCCCCCAGGTGCAAAGGCTATGGATGAAATGCAACTCAATAAAGACAAGTCAAGGTGTTTCAAGAGAGCTAATGAACATTCCAGTATTTGCACTTAGTCAGATAAAGCAGCTTTCCAGCTGAGTAAGGAGACAACAATCATGTGAGTATGATTTCTATGTGATAACAAATGCTCCCAGAGGTTTTTTTTTTAAGCTCCATGTTTTGTTTTTGTCTGGTACAAAGATGATCTTATTACTTAATATCTAATCAGCTGTCCACCTTTATGCTTCCCTTTACCTTTTTTTAGAGATGAATTGTAATTCTTTTATGGGGATCACCTGTCTTTTAAGCAGAGTAGTAGCTTAGTATTTTCTACATAAACAGAGCAGTCTTGAATATCCTTTACTTCTCATTCTCTAAAATGGTAAAAAAGTCCATTGAGCGTATTTTATGTATTCTGTTTGATTTTCTTGTCCAAGTGCAGCAGATGAGACATATAAAGAAAATGCTTAACATCTTATTGCCCACAGACAGACTGTCAACATGAGCACTAGGAATTCATAACACCTGTGGAAAGAAGTCTTGCACATATGCCATAAGATATAAGAGAATATTTTCAAGGAATGCCCATCACAGCACCTAGTCAAGCTTCTGAAAGGATTTTTCATAAACCATGCTGGCTTGATAATGAATTCTGATAGAGAACATGATGTTAATTCAGTTATTCCTCTCTTACTCCTGGATTAAAAAAAAATAAATATCTTTTTTAGCCTCTGAGTACTTCTGTGATCTGATTTCTTACACCCTGCAGGGGACAGCATTGGGTAAAGAAAAGTAGAAATCATATGATAAAGAAGCATTTGCTTCCAATTATCAAATTATGTTTTGTTAATTGAGATACAAATTTTTTTTGGTAGGTTGGCACAAATCCTCTCTATCTCTTCACACTTTAACTCTTCTGAATTATTAATCAAAATTATTTTGGTTACACAGTTTTGCTATCACTAGTGAGAAAGATTCCCAACAATTTGTAGTCACACCACCATTACTAATGAAGAAGAAATGCTGCATAGCATTGCTGTAACTTAGGGCTTTCTTCTCATGACAGGCTCTATAACACTGTTTTTCAGCAGCTATGCTGAATCCCCTCTATGATGTCAACATAGGTATCATTTTGCAAGGGAAAAAATGCTTTTATGGTATCATCTTTCATTAAAATATATATATATATGTGCATGGACATGGATGCACACACATTCAATGTATTTCTGCCTGTAAAAGTGCATGTAAATGCAAGACAAAGTGTTATTTCCCTCAGCCATTGTTGAAAAAAATAAATGTGTTTTCTCCCCCACAAATAAGCCTGTATTTAAAAGTGATCTTGCAAAAGGTATATGGTAGCCTTGTTTATTTTGGACAGATGCAAAGAAGTATCTCTGAACTTCTGCCAGTGATCAAAGGAACTGATGATGTAGAACAGATTCATGGGCCATGTCCTATCAGCCTGCACTTTACCCGTCATCCATCATCCAAACCCTAAGCCTTTTTCTGAGTGATGATTGCACCCTAAACACATAAAATTAATCACCACTCTATCCTGGCCAGGTGTCTTGCCTCCAGAAATTATCTCATTGCAGCAAAAGAACTGCTAGAATCTGATATCTGTACTGTAATTTAATTTAAAGAATACTGCACAGTAACACTAAGATTGATTTACATATCTGAAAAATTTCTAGTTTCACAAAGCCAATACAAATTCTTGGAGAAATATGTAATTGGAAAAAAAAAATTGGTTGATCACAAAGTCAGGGCATCTGAATATTTATTAACTTCTGGAATTTTCAGTTGATGCTTTCTACCACAATCTAAGCTTAACATTGGGTTTAAAATGCATCTTGCAAAACTAGAAAGGCCAGATATTTGAATCAGTATAAATTCAGTGTTGGACTCATTTGTAAGCAAAACCGTAGCTCCAGGAGACTGGACTTTACATAAATAGCATCTACTTTGTTTTTCATGGAGCTTCTTTATGTAAAACATTTCTGTTTATCTATTTAGTTTTCTTCTCCTCAGAAAACAGAAGAGAAATGAACCAGCAGAAAATTCAACTATTTTATACATCTCTACTTTTGAAAAGACAATAGAGAAATTGTGGGTAAAGAGTAGGTCAAATATATGTCTTTTTGTGACATGCAGAATTAAAGATACATAGGCCCTGCCCTGATATACTTCAGCTGTTCTTCCACACACAAACTCACCTTTTTCCAACGCAGAATACACACAGAAAGCCTGTATTTCACA
>NW_024499017.1:4056085-4091085 GCF_017590055.1 Onychostruthus taczanowskii
TATATTTTTTTCATCATCTTTGCACATATTGTTAATATCAAAATTTTAGAAAATTAAGAAAGTGTTAGAAATTTCCTTTCACTAGAATTTTGTTCTCTTCTCTCAAGTTGCCTTTTCAATGTCAGAGACTCGTGGGTGGAATTTTGCTGAATTTCTTCTAAAGATCTGCCATCAAAAGCCAATGTTTACACAAATCAAATTAAAATAAGAGTAAATATTGATTTAACTTCCCTCTTCCCACTCCAGACATGTGCTTGAAATGCTGCTGCATGGTAACATCATTCACGTCCAGCTTTACTCGGCTTCCTTGAAGGTCTCCCTTTCAAAACTTTAATCTTAATATTTTGACCCTCATTTGTCCCCCAAGCCATTTCCCTCATTTGCCTGCAGACACAGTTCCCCCCATCAGTCCTCCATGTCTCCCACTGACACTTGCTCTCATTGCTCTTTGCTGCAAAAATCTGTGCTGTGAACACAGTTTGACATTTCCTGACATTTCATGAACTAATTACACTACAAATAATTAAGCATGTTCACATCTGTAACAAACGAAGGCAAAATGGTTGTCAGCAACTGTGATTGATGACCTCCCTGAGACTTTATCTGATGAGATTCTTCCCCACTATAGGCAGAACCTGGATGCCACTGTGTTTGCAATAATGCCTTCAGCCCTTTTCATCAGATCAAACCAATGAGATGCTTGAAGAAAAGGATGGGAAAATTAATGACTACAATGAAATATTTGCATTTTTTCCAGGCCTGGAAAAAACAATGAACAAGAGATGTGACAACCTCAATTATTTGGTGATGCTAAGAGCTCCGAGACAGCTCCTGCTGGAAAGAGCTGTTGGGAAGCCTGGGGGTGTCAAGTCGGCTAGAAAAATGGCAGGTGACAAGGACAACACTTTTTTTTTTTTTTTTTTAATGCTACCCACATAGCTTAGTTAAAAAGACAAATTGCAGCCTTATGTTTCTTCTGTAGGGAGGGGGAATATGTGAGCTTTGAAACACAACCTTCTTTGAATGCCATGCTGGAGTAAAAATTATATTGGTAAAGATTGTCTCCTCCAGAGACAACATAAACTAATAGAATTCACTGGTGTTAGAGCTCTTTAAAGGGAAGAAAAACAGCACAGTCAACATTCTATGTGCTATAGTCAGTGATGGAAAAAATGCATCCATATGTGTATTTGTATGATCATATATACAACTAAATATATGTGCAAAAAATTAAAGTTTATGTGTATGTGTGTGTGCATGTGTATATGGAAAATTATACAACATGTGGATACACAGATTAAACACGACACTCTGAACTACCCTGCAGTATGAGGATAATTTTACACATATACAGACTGCCTTCAGAGCAACCAAAATGCCCTTCATCCTGGAAGAAAGTAAAAAAAGAGGGAAGAAAACCCCAACCCTTGAAAATGAGGAGTACATATGATTATAATTTCTATATTTGTGAGAGCTGCTGTGCTGCTGTGTTTCCAAGTCCTTTGAAAAGAAAGGAAACAACCTCTGGTGCGCTACAGCATTTTGCATTTTCAAGACCATACTAACAGTATTCTTACACTAATAATAATAATAATAATAATAATAATAATAATAATAATAATAATAAATAGTAAGGGATATGAGAGGCGTTCAGGAAACAAGATCTAGGAGAGCTGATTAGTAGCCAGAACACAGGGCTGGAAAACAGGGACTGCTTCTTGATGCTGAAAATACTTAGACAAACTTCAGCTGCCCCCTGTATTAAAAATAGGAAAAAAAAAATTAGGGTAATAATACTTGCCTGTCTCACCCAGCTATTACAAAGATTAATTAACACTATCCACGTGTTTTGAGTATCTTGGATGTCACAAGAGCATCAATTATGATTTCTCCTGACCTTCTGGTGAGTGGTGACTGTTGTGCCTCAGACACCATCCCTGTGGATAGAGTGTCCTCCCAGGGCAGCCCTGGGAGCTGCTGGCTGCCCATGGAGCAGCAAGAATGTCCGGAGGGGAGGGCTCCACAAAGAGGGGTACAGCATCAAGAAAAAATGGCTAATGCAGCTGCCAAAAGGATGTACAGGAACAAACTCTAACTTCCCTTGAATGCCAAGTTGCAATGTATCTTAATGTCAGCAGGCAAAATGTCTCTTTAAAAGTCCTAAAACTCATTCTGCTAATTGGTAAGTGTACTGCATCTTCCTTGCTCCGCGCCTTGCCTGTGATATGACAGTTGCCATGGAAACTGTTTATTTCTATTGAATTAAAAAACAAATACAGTCAAAGAAAACCAATATTCCTTTTCCTAAGAACTTTCTGCCCAGAGTCCCTTATCCCTTTATTCTGCATTTTTACTTTTAACACGGCAATAATGAAGCATTACTTCCTTTTTGTATTATTAGTTATACTAATACCCCGTCAACCTAACAAACTATATGTTAAAACAAACCTATAAAATGACTAATTACAGTGTAATTTAGAAGCAGAAGACACTTGTTGTATTTTTGTGATTTGAGGCTCTGCATGGGTTGAGCGAAGTGTTGGGAAAAGGCTGGTGGCAGGTCCCATCACCCTCAGGCATGAGGACAAACCTTGCCATAGCCCACAAGAGACCCTGCAGATGGATTTAGGATGCCCAATACAACAAGCTGTCCATGTTCACTAAACTTTATAGTTTGGTCTTGCTGCTACTACAGCCTTCTGAGGATTTATAAATCACAGGATCACAGGGTCACAGGAAAGGAAGCTTGCTCACCTTGCAAACCATTGTGATTCTACAAAGAGAAGGTTGCTGTGTATATTCAGTGCTGTCACTGCTACTGACAGAGGAAATCAAAATAATTTAGGTGGAATTTTGTGCCCAGGCAAAACCAAAAACCCAGCCTAGGACAGGGTAAGGAACCATGATGTGATGATGCCTGTGTCAGCCAGCCTTATGTGCCAAGAGCCTCTGACATCCTGTGAAGGCTTACAAAAGCAAGGCTGGCAGGTTAACACAATGGAGGGAATGGTGGCAAAACAAACGATGAGAGGTTTCTATAATAATTTCTTGACTTTTAAATATGGAACTGAGTTTGCTTATGTCTTTTTTTCTGCCCAACTAATATTCACTAGTACAAGAAATTCCTGATTGCTGCCAATGTGCTAGTGCAGGCAGGAGTTAGGACAGGCCCTAAGGAGTGTCCTTCTGCTAGCAAAAGCAATAAAAGCCATTTACTTACATGTTATTATGCATATCCCAATTTACAAGTCACAAAAATACTTATATCCTTGCCTGTTTAGGACCTTTTCCTGCACTTTTGTATGGTTAACTGGAAGTGTCTTCCACTGACATCTGCAAGTATTCAGGCAGGAATATCCAGTTCCCAAGGAGAGCTGGCTTAAAAATGGACTGAGGAATGAATGATAATGGAAAAGGTACATTTTATTGTCCTCTGAGTTAAAAAGGCTGGAGCCTAATTATACCATTGCTTTTCCACCTTGCCATTCTTCTTGTGTGGCTAAGCAGATTAATTCTGCCTCTATTTGGATGTTTGCTGCCTGAACTTTGTCTGAAGTTCTCATATGCAGAGTAGATGGGATTCATAAGCCAGGTGTCCACATAAATGGACACCTGCTGCCCTTGAAACATTAAATTTTCAAACTGTTAGGTAAATAGAGTCTTTTATTCTTTAACATGGAATTCAGTTATACCATGGCATTGACCGAATCAAGCAACAAATAAGATTTAAGTGTATCCAGTATTTTAGGGAAAATGTCTAAGTCAAACAGATTAAATGACTTGGCACTGGTTCCAAAGTAGGATTTTTTGTTCAGCAGCTGGCATTTCAAGTCTTAAAATTTTGAGTACTTTAACCTGACTGTGAAAGGGATTTAGAGTAAGTATTTGAGACTTCCATGCAGTCTTTCAGTGCAAAAGTATGATTGTTATCTACACTTCACCTGAACTCTCCTAAAGTCTGACAGTTTGTTGCTTTTGCACACACATTTCATTTTACAGCCAAGAAGTCTCATTCTGCAGAATGCACAAAGTGCATATCTGAAGTTGCATAAATATTTGGCAGATTAGGTCTTGTCTGTATAAATGTGCAACCAGTATAAGCTGAGTTCTGGCAACAAATCTGTATCTAAATTGACCCTTGTGCCTCAGTTTGATTTCAATTTCTTCTAATCTCTCCTCACAAAACAAATTGCATTAACCATGACTACATTTAGCCAACTATAGTTCTCATTGTTTTTGTTCCTCCTCATAAGTTCTTCCTACAGATTAAATGCTGATGCACTGAACTAACTGCTCTTGGCTGAGGTGGGCAGGTGTAATTTGATTAGTATAGATTCTGGATTTGGTAAGTACTGTATCAGTATCCTCCCTAGAAAATAGGTGACATGTCATGGGATATTAAGTATGGCCATTTAATGTAAAAACTCAGATAATACATGAGTTAAATGGACAAAATGAGAGAAAGCTTTTAAGCATTCTCCCAAGACAGATTGCAGAATAATATTACTGTACACGCAAGTAGAGCTGATTGACACAGTCAGAAGGCCATTATACTGGTATGGTATAAAATCATTATAGCAAAAAGCATTTCAGAGCTGCAGAGTGATAGTAGCAACATATAATGAATTATCAATAAAGAAGTGGTGATTCAGTTACATTACATATGAATAGAAAGCTTCCTGTTATATAATTTAAACCTTCCAGCCTGACAAGTGACTTGAATATTCAATTCCTTCTCTAGGTGTATGAATCATCCTTTAACTTTACTGGAGACTGCAATTTTGTAGGGCAGGCCAGAAACTGAGCTATGCTAAGCAGTGTTTTTAAAGAAAGGTTGATTGAGTAGATTTCAGCCAGGTAGCCTCTGCAGAGGCTTTATTTGAACTCGTATGGAAACAGCATCAACTTTTGAGATTATGCTATTACATAAATATTTTTTCTGGTTTATGGCAAATAAACATAAAGTACAATCTTTCAGCAAGTCAATAGCACCAGTATTTAATGATTTTCATTTTACCTTACCATAAAGCCCTTAAAGTTCATATTGTCACAAATTACCATTAGTGACAAAGCCCTAAGAAAAAAATCCCCAAATTATCAGTACCAAATCCCTGCCTTTTGAAGGCTGGCTTGTCTCAGACCTTGCTCCTGCATGAAGCTCTTCTGAACCCAACTACAGCATGTTAGTTAAGTGTTGCAACATGATCCCATGGGAGGATTAGGACCTTTGGGAAAATTACAGGTCCTTTTAAATGATTATATAGTATCTGCAGTGCTAACATAATACCTAAGTCAAAGATAACTGCACTGGAAGCTTAAGAGTAATTAACTTTAAAGTTCAGGGAAACAGGAGGATTCAGTTTGAATGCCCTCAGTGCTAGAACCAAAGTCACAATCAACAAACAAGAAAGATTGAGGAGCTGAAAATGATCCAGCTGCTATAAATATGGGTATAATATTACCTACTCCACATTCTGAAAATAAATACATTCACAACACGGTCAAACACAAGAATTTTAAAGTTTTGAGTAGTTCTAACTTGTCTTTCAGCATTTTTTAATTCTTGCATGTCAAAGACACATTTTCTTATTTTTTAAAATATATAGAAATTAAGTCTTACAAAGCCCTTGATTTTATAGATACATCATATTACATTGCAATATTGGAGTGAAAAGCTACATAGACACATACATCTACATACATATACACATACATATATGTATACATATACATACATACTACAGTGCTATAAAAACCACAAGAAAATTAACAATATCAATAAAACTCTTCCAGTAAGGTTTCCTTCAATTAGTATCTGAAGAAGGTGATTTTAAAAAGACTTTCAGCTTAGAATGTTTGCCTAAATATGATGGGCTGCTATTTCAGAAATCCTCAGCATCCAGTGACTCCCATTTCAGACATTTTACCTTCTGTTTGCTACTTCTCCTTTCTCTTCTCTGTTAAGGATGGTATATTTACAAATGACAGGGGAAACACCTTCTCTTCCTTTTCCTACCCTGTTAGAAGCCTGCAGCTGAAGACATTTCTTTTACTGTGCTGAACGCTCCTGGGACTAAAGGAAGCTCAGAAATTTAATCACAGGCTGAGAGCTAGTAGTTAGATTGAAGCTTGAAAAGGCCTTAAAGGAGGCAATGGGAACATGGATTATTGCCTCACAAACACTAATTAGTCATGAAACTTCAAGAAAAGAACTGGTGAACATTTACATGAATTTTTGCTGCCTCTAAAGATCAGTGGAGTAAGAAAGTTTCATTTTTCGAGTGGTGTTTAAAAACAAATCTGCCTTTACACAGACAGAATTTTGTAGATCACAGAGTTGACTTATGCCATTTTAAGGCTCTGTTCTTATCTGTTCTAAAGATAAAATAATTATTGAGGGTACATGGTTTGGGGAAAAGATTTATGAGTGCGTGACCTGGCAGTCAGAAACAACCAAATACTCATATTGGCTCTAAAACCATCTCCTGGGCAAATCACTGTAATCTTGGGCAAACCACTCAACTTCCCTGCCTCAGCATTCCTGACTTTCAGGCAGAGGTACAGCTAGTTGCTCATCACAAGAATGTTGTAAAAATTAATTAGCAAACTGGCTATAAAGCACTGAGGATGAAAAACGTGCTAAATGTTAGGCATTATAATTAGTGTTATTTAATGCATCTTTAAAAATCAAATTATATTATTTTATTTTCCTTTAATAATAAAATTACACAATGACTTTAAGAAATGACAAAGTAATTTGAAGTAAATTACTGGCCTGTAAAATTGAAACACACCCTAAAATGTGGTTATTATGGAATAACCACACACCCTGAGAGTTAGCACTGCTTGAGCTATGTATAACCTTAACTTAGTAGTGCATTATTAAGTGGAGGAGGATCAGCAATTGTAAAAGGGAGAGCGAGTGCTGATGCATGTTAAATACACGTTACCTCTTTGGCATCAGCAGATTTGGTGCATCCACTCCTGGCAAAGAAAAGCATGCTGGGCAAATTAGACTTGTGTCACAAAAGGATTAATTAGGGTACAGCTAATACAAGCAATGTTTAGACATGAATCAAGAAATTTAGGACACAGGGCTTATGGTGCACTGAATAATTGGCAACACCATAAAAGCAAGAAAAGATGTGAACTAATTTCACATTTCTGAGAAGCAGAAAGTTCTACCCCAGCTTCTGCATGGTGAAGAATTACACACTGCAGGTTTCTTTTGAAACACTTCATATTACCACACAAATTGTTTTCTTGTGTTTATGCTTGGCCTCCCTCATTGTATTTAAATGTGAGCTATTTAAGGCTAAAAATATCAAAGGTATTTATTCCCTTAAGTAGATCAGACTGGGTAAAACAAGACAGGAGACAAATAAGACTGTTGGGAAGTTATGAGGCTGCTGTGGAGGCAGGAACTAGAGCTCAGCTGTAGCTGATGACTGCAGAAATGCATGGACACAGCACAGAGCTGCACAGAGGGTTCCAAGCTGCCTTGCTCAACGCCAGAAGCTGGAGAGTGCTGACAGCCCAACTCTCCTGGTCTACTCCTTGCTTGGTTGATTCATTCTGCTTTTTTTGAAAGAAGGAAAGGGAGAATAGTGTCTTCAACCCTGCAGTGTCACATGGACACAGTCTGCCCTTTATCTGTCTTAGTTCCCTATGTGGAAGTGGCTGTGAATCTACTGCTCTGTGAAGCTGCTGGAAAAAGAATTGCCTTCCCCATCTTTGCTCCAAATAAACACATTTCCTAAAACATTCACAGAAGTGCTAAGAGCAGGAGTTCTCAGAGTTTTGGAACACCAGCAGACTGAACACAGCCAAAGGGACAGCCAACAGCATCTGCTCAGAGGTGACTCCTGAGCTCAGCAAAGCCAGAATCCAGCTCCAACCCACAAAAAGCCTTTGTGAAAATTGTGTCCATTAGGTCTATAAAATACAAAAAATAATATATTCCCTTTATAAAATATTTAATATTTTGCTTACATATATATCTTTTTGAAATATGTTTCAAAATATTTAATGTTTAAATAAGCTTCTCCAAAATTCAAACAAAATATATTCTAAAATTATTTTGTACATTTTATGTATTGCTTCTATACATCTTTTATGGACATTGGAGGCCAGGAAAAAAGAGTACCCTAAACCAAAGAAAGAAAAGAATAACATAAAAATGGGGAGAAAAGTAACCAAGTCTAAGAAATAATTCTTAAAGCAAATGTTTCTTCAGTAGCACTGCTCATATTCCCTATTCAGCACACACAATCCTTGTTTTTCCAGGCAAATCAAAGTCTTGCTTGCCTGTAATATTGTTCCAGTCCTGTACAGCTCAGCAGATGCAGCAGGGCACAAGTCCTGCCTGCACCTCCAGCCATCAGGGCCAGCTCTCCAAGGCTGTGACAGATGCACTGCATCTGAGCTCCCCTTCCAGGCAGGGTGCTCCAAATCACTGGATTTACATGGAAAGTTTGTCCTCCTCAGCTGTGATTTATTTTCAGGGAAATTAAACCTTATATTCAAATATTGGTTTTCATTAAATCACTTTAAATTATATTTAAATAATTCTCAATCTTCTCTATAATTAAACATACTAAGGACCAATTTCCATCTTTTATTGAGGAAGTTTGACTTTGCCAAGTTCCTAAAACCCGTGACACAGTAGGACAGAGAGTCTTCTGTTATTTTGATTCCTTTTCCGAGTTTTGCTCACAAGCCCTGCTTTCTGGAGAAATGAAAAATCAGCTCCTACAAGGCCTCACACTTTAATCACTTCTGGTTAACATGACAACTTAAAGAGTAATCTCCCTTTCCTTTCCATCTCATGATTCACTCTGCTCCTCTTGCCCATTCAAGGCTTCCAGGATCACCCATTGTCCCTACAATCACATAACCTCCACCATCTTTCCTCATTTTGAAAATCAAATTAATTTTGTTAGCAATAGAATAAAAATTTGCTGAAAACATGACGTAGACATAATGCATTAATTGTCCAGGGTGAATCTCATCCAGTTCAACCTGAAGTTTTTGAGGTTTCTGTTTAATTAAGAGTAATATGCTTTTAAATACTCATTCAGTTAGTTCTGGTTTTGTTGTACTTGAATGACAATATTTAATAAAAGCCAAGAAGACTCACAACAGAAATGCCAGAACCATGTTTCAGTAAAAAAAAATTGTTCAAAAACATTGTCTATGAATGAACTAAGCTATTAATAAAACTGAATCTGTTTAGCAAACAACGTTTTTTCTTTTGGTCAAGTTCAGTTCTACAGAGTAGTTTCTTAGTTTAAAAAAATTGACCTGAAGTTGAAAAGATGAAAGTTTAGAAAAGAAAAAATTAATAAAATAATCCTCAACTGTTTCACGATGAGCTGACATCACATGCATAATTTCTATGCCTCTCTTGCTCTTTCACACAGATCCAGTGTGAAAACTGGGCTTACTGGTCAAGGGTGAATCCAACACAGCGCGCTCCCACTTTCACAGAATTCCTTTGGTTTCTCCTCTGTTCAGCTTCCGCTAATCTGATGAAATCAGAATTGTAGCTCCATTTCCTGCTCTGTTTCTTCCTTGTTTCAGCTCCCTGCTGTTTGTTTCTAGGATATTCTCATCCCTGCTGAGTGTATATTTTACTCTCTCTTAGAAGAGCCAGGATCAAGTTTCTTTTTCTCACACTATCTGTTACTGACGCCTGCTATGGGAATCGCCAGCCGGCAGCAAGACCTCAGCACTTGGAGCATCTGGGCAGTTATCGTCAGCTAATAGAATCACTTCAGCAGCTCATGTTAACCATGGCTAACAATTGGTTGTTTTTACTCCTTCACACTTCCTTGGATCTTAAAAGAAGGATGGCATTGAAAAGAAACATTTTGTGCCTACAAGATGGACTAAATTTAACAGTGGTGTAAACAAGGAGAAATCTTCTGAAATAAAAAAAGGAAAGAGAAAAAGGGGAAAAAATTATTCTTTTAAACATATCTTTGCTTACTGTATAGGCTACATGGATTGTGTCAAAGGGGGTTAATTTATTTCTATTTCCTTGGATGGACCAAACCTCATATGAACATGCAATGGTGAAAATAAGATTTATTTATTTTTGCAATGATGTAAAACTGACACGATGGTGTCACACCCCATTGACAGGTCAGGAATGGACCCTCTCCTGCTCCCTGCCAGCCAAGGTATCACACCTGCAAAGGCCTGTGCCTGGAACTGCTGCTCCAGGGCTTGCCCAGCTACCGCACACTCCTGCAAAATAGAGGTCAAGTCTGCAACCAGCCTGACCAAGAGCACGCTGCTAGGCTTCCAACTAAGTGCATTTATTATTTATTAGATTGTAACTGTCAAACTAACTTTCCAAATCTGTAAGGACAAACAAAACCAGAAGAGATTGGTGGGACAAGAATGAAGAGTACAACAGGCCTCTGATAATGTGGGAATGATGATGCTCCACACTGCCAAACAACTGCTAAGCTGCACAGCCAGATGCCTCCCAGTATAGTTATTACTAATTCCTACCTCATTAACTAATTTTCTGATCTCCACCCAAAAAATATTTTTTTTTCCCTTGTGATGTGACACACAAGGGAGACTGTCTCTAATTCAGCTGTTCTGCTATGTCTTGCAAGAATGCTGCCATAGGATCATGGGTGACAATCCAAGAGAAAAGATGCTTTAGTTAAATATATATGGCTCCTGCCATTCTGAATCAACATCCCTTGAGGTTTTTCCTCATCCCCTTTTGCCACCTGGCTGGGCAGCTCACACCTCTGTCTCTAAGCTGAATGGCCCATATGGGGCAATACTTAACATCACGGTCATGGCCGCTCTCCATCGCCAACACAAGAACATGTCCCCTGCAGTGCCAATCCAACACTCCTGAAGCCGGCAAAGTTACTACCTGTGTGTAACGTCTTTTTTTGCTAGGGAACTCCTAATATGCTACTTGTTCTGGAAAACTCCCTCAGGCTGCTACATGCCTGCGAAAAAAGTCAAGTTGCCTCTGGGGCAATGTGCTTCTAGGGCCTGGATCTGTCTGCAAGTGTGCTTTGGAGATGGAAGAAAGGCTTGTCACTGATCCCAGCGCAGCTGGCAGGGCTGCAGCTGAGCTGTGAACGAGCTACAAATTAGTCCAACATTTAAATGCTCACTTCTAAAGATAAAAGCCAACTAAGCCTCACACAGTAGCTTTTCCTAAGAAATGGGAAGTGTCTCTAAGAATAACCATAGCTGCTGTGGAGCGGTCGGGGTTCATGAGAGCTGCCTGACATCACGCCAGGAAGCTTCACGCTGCAACGCGATACTTTTAGAAAAAGACTTCACTGCCTTACTGGTTACCATTACCAAACACCACGACATCATCCTCACATCATCCCCTTTATAGCTCACATGTGTGGAGCTGGGTCTGCCTGCTTCCCAAAGACATTAAGATGCCACCTAAAGCTCCAGCTACATGAGTACTTTATGGTTTAACATCTGTAGAGCACTTTAAAAAGTGGTGTCATGGCAGCTGTGTCCAGATGGATGGCTCTCACTATCCCAACACCAATGGACACCATTCAGAGACAGTTGGGCTCCAGCAGAACAAGACAAAATGACAGAAACTTTTATCAGGAAGAAACAAAATGATAATGCAATCCATTTTATCCAGTCCTCAAGTGACTGTGATTGTTAACAGCCTTTTTTAAAGAAACTGCAGTACTAAGATTAAATAGAACATATTGATGTACTGAGTGACAGAAGTTCCTCCCTGGAATAAACACAGAATGTAGACAACCCTCCCGTACAGATGTATGCCTTCTTCCTCACACATTTCCCTCCTTGTGTATTAATGTATGTGATTAATATTTTTGTGTTTTCAGCAAAAAACAAACAAACAAACAAACAAATGAAACTAAAAGCCCTCTAGAAATGCAAAACCAGGAGCCATGTTCAAAGTATATGGTTTATATGCCTGAAAATGTTTGTTTTGACTTTCTCTTACTGAGACAAATGTTAAAACTTCTATGAAAATTTTATGAATTCTTGCCACACTAAATAACATGTTCCAACTGAAGATGTACCTCTAAAACTGTCTTTTCAGTATAAACGGAATGATGTATTATTGACAGAGGGAAGAGCAGAGCCTGGCTGTTTAATTTGGAAGATTGCTAAAAGAGATACATTTAACTCTTCTTGTCTAACAATGGAATGTTTTTATAGTTCACAATACCTAACACCCTTGCTCATATAAAACAAGTTGTCTTGAGTTCCTGTTGAACTAATACATATCTTATTCTTTTTCTATGTATATCGCAACATTAGGAAAGAAAACTAAATGTGTATCAAAATAAAATCCCATTTTCATCCAACTGCATCAAATGCATGTAACATTTTAAAGCATTTACAGAAGTAGTTTAGAAATCTACACAGAACACTCAAGAATACAAAGGTTTCAGTTATGCTCTAGCTATATTGTGGCTATCTCCAGACAATACAGTTTTCAGTTCAGTGTTATTTTCCCCTATTTGTGGTGCTCATGTTCCTCCTCCTATTGTTTTCATTTTGTATCTTACTTTCCTTTTCCCTGTCCTCTCCCTTTCCTAATTCTCTTTTCCCCCTCTTCTATTGGTTTTGAATTTGATATTGTTTTGTCCCCTTAATTTTGTGTCTCTCTAACACCATTTATATGCTCTGTGTGGCTCACCATTTTACCCAAGGTCCTTTATTTTCCTCTCCCCATGCTTTACTGACACTGCAGCTTCTTGAAGGATGACAGGTATGTACTAATTCCTGATTGGGGCTTCCATGCACAACACACCCTCTCGCCCACATATTAGAGTTCATTACGTTACAAAATGTGTTGATCTTTGGAAACAGGAGCACTGTTGATAAGAAAAAACATTCTTATTTTCCTCTCCAAGACATCTGATAAGCTATAAGAGCTCTCCCCATTAGCACCTCATGGGTGCACTGTGTGAAAATGGGGATACAGAAGCAGAAGAACTATGATGGAAAGCCAAGCCAAATACTTATTTTGATGCGTATCTGCAAAAGTAGCTACCACCTTCTTCAGGAAGATATAAAATGAAAGAATAAGGACATGCACACATTTGAAAACACCGAAAGCCTATAGTTGAAGTTTACAATTTAAAAGCATTAACTGCCTAGCCTATTAAGGGAATAATCCTCAGATAAATGTGCTTCATCAATTGTGCAATGATTTGTCCCTTAAACCAAATCAAACCAAACCAAACCAGAATACTAGAAACAAGTTGTTAAAAATGTAGTTAATTCCTAGTTAATAGTCTCAATTTTTAACAAGCATGAACATGTTCCACTAAATATGTCCATAGCCAGTAACAAATATGAGAACACCAGAAGTTTAAGTTTAGTAGACTTCCTCACCATTGTACTCCATGTCTTTCTAGCCATGCCCAGAAGGATCTATTTGAAGGAGGAAGAGTAGTTCAGTTCCTAAAGCTTATTTAATCATTTCCCTTTCCACTGCCATTGTAAACTTCAGCTTTTTCCTGAGACTGCAAACATCAACAGGAAGCCCATAGTACTCTCACAATTCGAAGGGCTGCAGGATAATAGTGTGTCTTCCATAGATGCACAACAGGACCACAGTATTAGTTTAAACAGTCTAACGAACTAACTTTAGGATGGTTAAACTCTGGAGTGTTTACTAATAAAGCTTTTATTAAGTAGCCTTCTGCATTTCTATGCAGAAATTACCCAGAACCTTCATTAAGCAGAGATGATGACTGTTTTGGCTAGAACCATGCTAATCCTTTTTCAGCAGGCTATGGAAGTAGAAAACATTGCGGCTGTTTTACACTTCAGCCAGTTCTTTCTTGAGGGAATTATGTTGACTCCACGTTGGACAGGCAAAATAGTATGCTGACCAAGGCATGACTTTCCTGATATTAACACCTGCTTAATGGGACATTAAAGACTTGAAGATAATTGGTGCTCTGAGAAACTAAGTGTATAGCTAGAAGATTCAACTGAAGACCACAAATGTAAAGAGCTGCCATTTGAAGAGGTTCCAAAAGTAAATCATCATTTACAGTATAAAGAAGTAAAGTGAGTGCCTCAGCAGCACTGAGACTTTGTACAAGGTTTGCGTCACATGTTTCATTCAATAAGGCAATCAAGATGATTAGGCAGTGTAGGAGAGGTTCATTAATGGCCATAGCAGACACTGAGTCAGCTCCTCATTTATAACTGATGCATCTGGACTGTTTTAATTTTGGGGGGTTTTAATTTAGAGAAGTGAAATTTATGTGGACAGAAAATACATACATGTGTTATACAACTTTTTTTTTTTTTTTTTTTTGTCTTAAAGCTGCTATTGGCTTTACTGAAGTAAACAGTACTAGCAAAAATTATTTTTAAAAATGGTGTCTCACAGTTCACATGCTTCCTTTAGTTAGCTCCTTTGAGCTCTTAATTTCAGGGTGAGAATTTAGCTAGGAATTTTATTTTGAAGATACTGAAGAGAGGACCAAAGCTATAACTGATGACAATACTCAGGAGTATATCTTTAGCTCCAAAGACAGAGAAATTTTGCATATAAATCACTGGCATTATGGAAGATGCAGAGTTATAGAAATCAAAGATGAGAACTATGAGGGAAATGTACCAAATTAGTAACAACTGTGGCTGAAGTTGTGAAACAGCAGCCTTTTAATGAGAACAAGGAGTGTGATTTGGTATTCTATTTTAACCATGCAACAACAGTAATCTCAGTTAACTCCCAATTATCAGTAAGTGAGAAGTCCCTTTTTTTCCTGTACCTTGCAAAGCACATGCAAACTGAAAATAGGGTGTTTCTCATTTTATTACACATAGAAATTTCGCTGTGCACACATCCCTAAACATGCCCAAGCACTTCTTTCTGTTTCCCTGACTTGAACACAGGCACTCTAGTATTAAAAAAGAGCAACAGAAATGTTGCCCAATACTGGGGCCATGCAGCAGAAAAATATAGATCAGCCTTACTCTGCAAATAACATTTGTATGACCACAGAATTTACAAAAAAGGAAAAGAAAAAAATCAGTTGAAATCCTGGACCCACACAACAAAGGTTCACCTGTCCAAGACTAAGTATTCACTGAGTAAATAGAAAAGACTTCTTTACAAAGACTGCCTGAAAAGACCCTTCACAAGCCCATAGCCACACAACACTGGACATTTTAAGGCATGTATTTAAATATTGTCATCATAAAAAATGAAAGCTAATTGAACAATAAAGGAGAAAAATAAGAAACATCTCAAGACAGATGCCTCTTTGAAAATAAAAGTGTGATTTTCAGGTCCTCCCTACTGCAAATCTATTGCTCCTGGCATTTGAACTGGGGATTTCCTGAAAGGATTCCTTCATCTGGTGTGAACTACACAGCACTCAGCTGTCTGCATGCCATGGAGGAACAGTGAAGGACAGCAGTGCCACACCTGGAAATCAGGAAAATTCAGTTTATTAGCAGCTGGGACATACCAGTGCCATCAAAAAGGGAGAGCATGTCTGGAGGCGGGCAGGTCTCCCCATTCCTGCATCTCTGTCCACAACAAAGCTTCTCTTGAGCTCTCCAGACTGCATTGAACAAATGATCATTCACAGACCTCTGGCTGAATGTTGCCCACTGTAGGTCAAGGAATGAGCTGGTATCACAGAAAGAGACAAGGACTGGGGGGATCCACTACTGAGCAGGGTGGGTCCTGATCCCCCGAGGAGAGAGGCTGAGCAACAGCTCCTCTCATTATTGCTTAGGCCATCACAGGACCAACGGACTCTGTAATTTGGCTGTGGGAGGAAAGAGAAGTAAAGGACCATAAAGATCTGTACAGCAGTATATTACAGGAGCTCTCCCTCCCCCTGGTAGCTCAGTATCTCTTCATGGTGGAATGAGAATGTTTTATTTTTGTTTTCCTTTCCATTAGAGGATGACCTTTGCTACAGTTAGGTTGATCTGCTGCAAAGCCAACATCCTCCAGCTTCCAGAGTTTGTGCTTCCCCAATAGCAACAAATACTTGCTGCTGCTGCTGCAGTTTCCTTATTTAATCATGTCTCCATAAATCAAAAGTGACCAAAACTGCTAAAAAAACATTTGGGTGAGAACTTGGAGCAGCTGAAGAGAGACCAAGACTGAGTCATTGCCTGATGCAATTTCTGTAAACACAGTTGACCTCATTGTTGTGTTAACACCACCACCCCCCCACAAAAAAAAAAAAAAAACGCCCCCAAAAAACAAAATGAAACAAAACAAAATATAACAAAACCCCAACAAAAAAACAAACCCAACCAAAATATTTTTAATTGCACGAACATTGCTGTGAGTACATCACTAAATGCCAAATGAAAGATGTATAGAGGAGCATATTTCTCTTGGAAACTGACCAAATGAACATCTGGTGGCTGAGTCTTCTGGAAAAATCCATCAGAGGATAATGACAGCAGCATTAGATGCACCACCATAATTAATACTATGTTTCGATGGGTTTAAACATGAAAAGTGCTGAATGCTGCTGTGAGATGCTTTCTCAGATCACACCTAGTTCAGCGAAGAGTGAATCACTGATTGTTGGAAAGATATACCAAGGAAAGGATGATGCACCACTCCTACACTGATAAGCAGTCACTGCTAGCTGGAGTCAGATAGCAGGACGCAACAGAAGGACATCTGCTCTGACCCTGTATGGTATTCATTACCTTTCAAAATATTTTGAAATTATCAATAAAGAATTTTAAAGCTAAAGGTTTAACATAAGAAATAATACAAAATTTCAGACTGGTCCTGCTACTGAAAGGGTAGGAACCATTTTGTTGTACTTTCAGGGTTTGTTTTGTTTTGCTTAAGAAGGATCATAGGATGCCTATAACAAAAAGGGAATTTCAAGCATACATACACAATTGGTTTTAAGGGTTTATTTCAACAAGAAAACAGGATTTTTAATACTTAGTATGATCCTTATGTCGTGTAAGTGTGATTGTTATACAATATATGGCTTTTGTATTAGATCCACTTGGTTTATTTCACAGCTGAATTACAGCCCCAGTACAAAATCACTGAAATTCTACTGAAAAAATTCACCCACAAAGAAAACTCACCTGCAGTGAAAATCCCACCTGGAAGAATTACTTTGATACCTCTGCAGTGTAGGTATAGAATAACACAATCATAGAAATATTAGCAAAAGTGAACTTTAAGGGTTCTGCTTATGTCATGAATAAGAACTGACAGGAACAAGAAACAAGCCATGATTCCAACCAGACCTTGAAAAGTTCGAAGAGCCTCTGGCCAACCTGTTTCAGTACTACCATACCTTCCCAGGGTAAACATTTCTCCTAACATGCACTTTGAATCTTCTCAAGGCACCTTGTTCCCCCTTGCTACTGAGCAGTTTGGCTCAACCCTTTCCTAATTACCCTTCTTGCTCTCCTTCACATCGAAGAGGTAGAAAGGTGAGAAATGACACAGCTAAATCCTTCAAGATACAGCATCACTAAGCAACCTTTCATCTACAATATAGTTTTAAAACTTTGGAGAAATAAGATTTTCTACTCACCCATGTGTTCTGAACCTAATTTGTCCTACGCCAAAAGCTTCCCTGAAAGATATCTAAAACATATTCCCATTAATTATGCAAATAAGTAATTTGGGCAATATTAATAAAGAAAGAAAGCAACTATGTTCCCCAGGTCAACAAAAATATAGTAAGCACATTTAAACAGGGCTTTTAAAATATATATTTTAACAGGAGCTGTATCCAAGAATACATTTTACAGTTGCTGAAGGCACGGCTTTAGATCATTAATATCAAATAAAAAGCACTGTGGTCACAAGATGCAAAGACACATTATGGAAAAATCTCACTCTGCCATCTTTCCAAAAAAATGTGTCAGCAGCCTTAATGCCAGATTAAACAACGTTTGTCCTACCACAGCCAGCACAAACTGCTTTTTGGGAGCTAACCCAAGTATTGAGTGCTTTGATAGCACATAGATCGGATATTAACGATGGTGAAACCACAGCCCACATTGTCAGACAACTACATAATGCAGCTGAGGGATTTTATAGATACGTGATTGTACCTGCAGAAAACCTCCAACATCTGTGGAATGTGCCTTACAAATGTGCTGAATCCTGAAACTCAGGTAGACACACATCACTTTTACCATTCAGAAAAAATTTTTGATAGTATTAAAGTTGTGGATAGCTCCTCTCAGTGCCAAATATGGCTCAGTTAATCAAATGAAACCTTCTTAAATATTTAGGATAGCTTATAGACTGCTATCTTCCCACATTTAAAAATTAAAATGGCTTATTTCATTATTCAGAAATCAAGTGAACACACAGTTCTGTCATACAGCAAGTGACTCAAAAGAATTATGGCTAAGTGGTTTGCACAGTCTATATTTAGTGATTCTTACTTCCAAATACTTAGACGCTAGATCTGTTCTTAAAGTATTCTTAAAAGGATTGGCAAGTATGTCTATGTGTAAAATATGATAATCCTATGTTAATTCTCCTCCTTACCACTCCGTAGATGCCTGGGAACAAACCATTGTAAGCATTAAGCTTGCTTGAGTTTGCACTGCATTTGTATTCATTAACCAGACTATTAGTGAGAGCATTTTAGAATTCTCTGACTTTTCCAATAGCTGTGTATGTACATTCACTGGCTGTATTATTTATCTGCGTGAGTGTACATCTACCCACCCATCCATCTCCACTCCTGCATGCATACAGATCAATATGTGTCCCTGTATATTTATGTCTTTCACCATTCTCAAGACATTCAGTCTACTTCTCTGGCACCAACTCTGGGAAACTACTGCTTTAGCTAATGCCCTTCTGACTGAAAACAGAGCTCCATGCGTCATTGACAGGAACCAAGGCAAAAAAGTAGAACAAACAGATGGAGGTAGAAGAAAGGGAAGTATTTATGCTAAATTCAAGAAAAATAAAGGGATTAAGGGGATGTCACAGACTAGATGATTTAAGAAGGGATTTCTTCTGAAGAGAGGATATTTCTCTGCTCGAATAGAAATCTATCATGTATTCTAACCAGGGTTAATTCTAACATCTAGAACAAATCTAAATCTTAAACCTAAGATTAAGAGTTGGCTTGTGGTGTCTATTGTATCTGTCAATGGCTTTAAAAACCAAAGAGAAAATATTTTATGTTCGGATTCAGCCAATACAGTAATATTATTTATAGGCTGCCTCAGGAGCAGTAATATTTTTACATGTTTTTCAGAACTCAACAGAGTATTTTCAGTCATTTAAATTATTTTAACATGTTCAAATTTATTTTCCATCCTCTTTTAGAGACACTGGATTAAGAAGCCAATCTCCCTTCTTCTCCCTGTCACTCTGCATTTGTAGATGTAGACTAAGCCTAACCTTAGCAGCCATGCATCTGTAGGGCTATCACAAGCAGTGAAGAAATTATTTCCCTAAACCTTGTGGGCTAACTGTGCTGGAACTGGGTGATGTTTAAGGCCTTGTCCAACCCAGGCTATTTTATGACTCTCTAGCATTCAAGCACAAGCCTCACATCTGATAGTGATGTTGGTCTAACACACACCTACCGTCCCAGTGCTTTTACCCCCAAGGGGTCTGACCACTTATGAACACCTCCACCCTTATTTCAAACTAAACCAGAGCACAAAGAAAGACAAAGAAAACCCCACAGCCATGGTGATCTCACAAAATCATGCCTGCCTTATATTTAAATCAGTGATTGAGGTCCTCTCCTAGTGTGCCAAGTATTTCCCAGAGAAAATGGCTAATGTATCCAGGGAACTTCTCCTCTGCTACTACTTTATCCCTCAGGCACAAATAGCACTGTGCTTACATGCAGACTGAAAAGTTATACCAATATCCATGCAAAAAACCTATACTGTTACATGATAGCTTTTAATCTGATCCCATGCTTAACACTTCCATGTAAATCCCCATGTAAAAATGCTACTAGGATAAACATCTCAGAAAGCAGAAGTTATTTATTTCTAAGTAAATAATTCTTTTCTTCTCCACCTGTCAGGTATAAGTGAAAGACAGAAGCTGAACCACACTCTGAATAAGATGATTTGGGTTGCATTGTCAAACTTATCACCAACTTCTTGTATGACTTGGAAGAGGGCAGTCAGTTCTGAGGTGTTCCCTGCATACAGAAATCCCCCCCCGATGGCATTTTAATGGGATGAATGCTGTCTTTGCTATAAAATTCTGCTCAGAAATTACAGAGAAAAGGTGAGATTTACTTAGGCTGCCGTTGCATTTGCTATAGGGTATTGCACATCTAATATCTGGAAGGTAAGAAAAGCAGAGAAAAGCTCTAAGGCTGCAGCAAACTGAGTGTAATGATAACAACCCTGGTGATGCTCAAGAGAAAGCACCAGCATCACCACCTTTACAGCAGGAAGGCAGCGGGGGAATCCAGGGTATTTACAGATGTTCATCAAACAGTAAAGCCTCATTGCACTCCACCTGGCAGAAAAACAATTCCATTCACATTTCTCATGATTCTTTTATCATTGACTTGGATTTAGCAGAGTATACTAACATTTCATCCCTGATGAAGGCGCAAGACTGGGAACATTGGCATATTTTGTGAGTATAATTCATTTTTTGTTCTGGTTGGAATGCAGTGCAGTGCAGCGTTACTGCTGGGTGAACACCTGTAGTTAGAAAGCACTGTTTTGCTCAGAGGCCCCAAAGCATGCCAAACTGTTCCCTGGAAGGAGATTTGAAAAATGAGCATTAAAAAAAAAAAAAATAATCCTCCCGTGCACAAAAAGAAATAGAAAAGCAGGCATGAAACTATTCTTTCAGCGCCAGATGTCAAAAAGACAAAATCAAGAATCTGAATCTCTTTGGGATGAGTTTCAGCTTTGTCTGTAGGACAAACTAAGGCTTATCTCAAACATTGTAGGATCCAGTTCCTCAAAGCAGCAAATACATACTTATCCCAGTTTCTCAAAGTACAAAAATGCATAAAAGTCAACAAGAGCAGTGCAAGGAATGATACTGAAACCATTTTCTCCCTAAGATACATTAGTTTCACTTTTATGGAAAAATGCTATCTAGAAATGAAAGGGTTTTATTTCAAACTGTCAAAACATTCCATTTAATTTGCAAAATATCCAAATATGATTTGGCTGCAAATATTTTAGTCAGTTTTCATTTACAGAAAGAGTGCACATCTTTTAAAACATGTTCTGAAAATTTAACATAAAATTACAGACATTCTTTACCATCATTAAACTCCTTTTTCAGAGAATATCTGTTCCATGAGTAAAAGGACTCAAGGACTTATTTTCATGCCAGAATATTAAAATTCTGCTTTCCTAAAAAAACCATGCTCACAGCCACTCCTCAAAAAATAAATTCTAAAAACCCCACACTTCATTTTTGTCTTCTGTTTTGTCCTCTACTGTTGAAGTCCAACAGACACATTAATGAGATTGAAGCTCATTCAAATTAATTTTGTTTGTACAATTTGCTTTACCTTGTCTTCTGTTACTGTTGACATTGTGAAACATGAACTCTGTGTTGGTGAACTGCAGTAAAATAACAGGTACATAACACATCTTTGAGAATTTCTGAGTTTCCTTTCACTTGTTCTGCTCTCTAGATGATGTTATCTGCCATTAATTTACACAAATTTCCTTTCCTATTTTACACAACATAGAGTCTGACAGTCTGATCCTGACGTTCTAGATGATTCCCCATCTTTCTCTCCTTCCAGTGCTCTACCATGCACTTTGGCATTTTACTGTTCTAGCCCATTTATGCTTCTCTCCTGCATTACCTTTGACCTTTACCCCTTCAGTGGTTCTCCTTCACTGATTTCCTTCCACATCTTTTTTTCTAAGCTGTGATTAAACAATACCAGAGATGGCAAAAAGGGTAAGAAAACATAACTTCATTTGACCACTTCAGCTTCATCCACAAAGCAAAAAACCCAATAAGAACAAAAACAAAACAAACAAAAACTACCAAAAAAACCAAACGAAACCAAAAAAAGAATTAAGCAGTTAAGTATCAAAGTCTAAGTATGATAAAGCTAAATCAATGGTGATGAATAAATTTCTGAGACAGGGATGAATTCAGAATTCAGAATTCTATGTACCCATACATTAACTTGACATGTTCTTTCAGCACATAAGTTTTCTCTTGGAGGTTTACAGAAAATAGAAAACAATACTAAAAATCAAAGCTTTGGATGGATGTTTTATGTCCCTAAATAATGCTGCTACTTAATGCTGAAACACAAAGTGTCTAGAAGAAGAATCTGGAACTCTTATGTAATAAGGACTTCCTCCATGAAGGCTATCAAGCACAACCCATAATATTTTTACTAGTATGAACATGAAATCCTACATGAAATCCTTGTATTAGTCTAAAAATAACTGCGTGAGATATGCTGGCTTTTATGTTCATCTATTGCACTAAGGTTCTTGGTACAAGAATCACCTCATTAATGGTTCAGAACACAATATAAATACTCATTTCAGAAAAAAATTATGAAGAATAAACCAAGTGATAATGCTGTACATGACTAGTCTAATATACATTATGATTACCTAAATGCAATGATAAAAGAGCAGATTATTTTCCCTCTCATTTTTTGCAATAATCTCATGTAGTTTAAATTATCTACATCTATCAACTCCACACACTGGCCGAGGCTGAAACAGTGTTGACCAGATCCACAGAAGTCAATTAGTTATGCCAATTTGCCCCAGCTGAGAATCGATTCTCGGTTGTCTTTATGTTTTCTATAGAATATTCTGTAGGAAGCATTGCTTTAATGAAGCTTGGTCAGCATGCATGGGAAATGTCAACACGAAATTCCTTCTCACCAGCTTTTGGACTTCTTAAAATAGACAGTTGAAAAAAATCCAATCTACTACCTCGAAAACCATAGGCTTTGATTGAAATTGCAGACAAATTTAAAATTAACTCCAAAGGAAGGGGCTTCAATATTATCAATCTCATAAAACCATTATCCTTCTTTTCCTTTGGCAGGTTTTCCTAAATTTGCAATTAAATCATTTAAACCATTCTTGTCCAGATGCTGTTGATGAGAAACAATCACAAGAAACAGAGCAAACAAAAGAAAGATCATAAAATACATTAACTTTCACTAGCCATGCTGCCGTGCATTAGCATTTTTAATAATGACCTCATTACCATTTAGTTCAACAAGCAAACAAAAACTGTTTATTTGATAATTTATTTATTCTAAAATAACGTAGCCTTTTTATGTGTCCTTGTTATGAGCTCACTGACGTTAAAGGCACTGCTACAATCAGTTAAGTAATTATCATAGGATAAAAGCTTTTACCATGAAAAAGTTTTGTTTGAAAAAGCATGAACTGCGATTCTCATTGATAGCTTTCACCAAGTGCAGGATTCAGTACATTGTAGCACAAAGGCCTAGATTATCTCCCTCTGTTAAAGGCTTAAAATTCTACAACCAGACCATGCCAGTTACCAGTATCAGATTATGATAACAAGATCATGTTCAGTTATAAAAACAAGTGTCTAAACTTTTCTCATGTCACTTTCTATCTAAGTCCCATTGCAGTTGTGAAAGGACCCATCTGAATGTGTGTAGAAGCTCATTTTAAAGCTAGCTCTTTGAACTGGATTCATGGGGTATTTGCATAAGAAGATTTGGGTAAAAAGAATGGGCTGGTGCTGCATCTGCCCATTAATATGCCTGCTAATTCAGCACATTGTAAGCCTATTGATGTATCACAAAAGGCTCAAATTCAAGGACAGTTATCCTATTGCCATTGTTAGGGTTTGAATTCAAGTAATATGTTCACTATAGGAATACAGTTGTTACAATTAGATATTTTTCTATAATGGTATAAAGAACTGACGACAATCAGAATTACAATAACGCTGATAAAACTTTAGAATTCATGAATTCTATTATTTTAAAAGATGCAGGTGCTGATTAATTTTGCTTTGCATAATACTTGGACATTGAGTGCTGGAATACTTAAAGAGCAGCAGCAAAATGAGGCAACATAACCTATCAAAGCTGGCAGTCTCCCTTTAGTGCCAATGCACATTTATCTTGCTTATGAAAGTTTTAATAAAAAATTAAAATACTAAACTGAGTTGCAGCAGAACAGAGGAGACCTACAACGTGAGCACAAGGAGTGGGTATTTTAATCTTGCTTATGAAAAATGCAAAAGCATCACTTGTGCTATCAGGGGATATCCTACATGGAACATTTTTATGGTGAATATGAATTGCTTAAAAACACTGTGTACTTGCAAATGGAAAAAAGAGCAGAATCAGTGATTCATGCAGGAAGCACAGAGCGGCCGCTGCACCACTGCACCAACTCCGCAGTGGATTCAGAGCAGACGCTGAGGCACGCAGGCAAATAAAAAGCTGCTAGCTGAAGCGCTATTAGGAGTTTATAAAGCACGCAACACAAAGGAAATGCGAAAGAACGGGCTAAATGGAAACAAATGCAGAAAACACCAAATTAAGTCTAGTTATACTTAGTGCTTCAAGTTCCTAAGTTGGTGCGTGTTTAAGACCACTGCTCAGGCCCCTGCGGGAGCGATGAGGGAAGCGGTGTGTGGCAGTGACCGGGGTTTCTGCTGGGGTTTCTGCTGGGGTTTCTGCTGGGGTTTCTGCCGGGCAGTGCCGATGGGCTCTGCCGCGGCCCAGCAGAAGCCCAGCTCCGCCGGAGTCCCGCGGCCCCCGCGCTCCCACACTGCCGCATTGTCCGGCCGCTGGGCCAGGGGGCACAGCCACATTTTTCTCACTCCGCGTCCCTCAGAGAAGACATCAAAGACCGGAGAGATGTGCTCTTTGTGTTGTTTGGTCTCTGACTCTCAACATGTGGTTTCGCAGGCCCAAACATCGGCACCTTTTAACCTATTCTGTTCAGCTTAGGCCTCAGCTCCATTTGAGCATTAGGGAAACTATAGTAACCGATAATCTGCCTGTTCCTGAATAGAAACTATGTACCTTGTCACACAAGAGCCTGAGGATCACCATTCGGGACAAGTTCCTTTACAGGCCCTCGGCTTTCTTCGCTGGGGCCCGGCCTGTCCTGCTGAAAAGGTGTCAAAACCCTTCGCCTTTCTGCGACGGGGGATCTGTGTTAATGTTAATTTATATTTAACAAATGGGATATTGTCCCGCAGAATGTATCAGTATTTGATGATCTATTACAAATGTTTTCATCAAGTCATAAATGTGGGCCCTTGACAAAAGGCAAAAGGTCTCTGGAGGGAGCAGGACGAGGCGGGCGAGGCAGGGACCTGTTGCACTGTGTCTGTGTGTGCTTCTCGGTGGGACCCAGCCCCTGCAGGTGCTGACAGCACATCCACCCGCCCCAACACCCGTGCTGGGCAGCGAGGCCAAGCGACGCGTCCAAACTCGGCAGCCAAGCCAGCAGCAAAGCCTCCTCCCAGGCCCGAGTGTGCTCAATCAAACGCTTTCTCCATCAGCGAGCTGCAGAGCGAACTTTGTTAGTCGTTCGTTTTATTCATGTATGTATTTTGTAGCGATCTGATCTCCCACTTAATGAGCCTCCCCCCAGGCACAGGGAAAGCCTTATCACCAGTCCCATTTTTCACTCGCTCAGTCTCTAATCCGGTGCTGCACTGTCTTGTTATTAGCAGGAAAAACAACAACAACAACTATGTATATCGTGTAGATCAGAGCCAGGAAAGAAGGGAACAAATGTCAAGGGTTTGAAGAAGCAATTCCAATCCAGCTTCATTTCATCTCTGTCACTCTTTCCTGACTGTCACGCAACAGCCGGCTGCAAACACATTTCCCTCCACAACAAAAATGACATTTCTGCTTTCTTTATAATAGTTTAATATTAATAGGGAGGGGAACTAAATTGTTGACACTGCAACCAAAATACCGTGCTGCAAACCAAAGTATTTGGTATGAAACTCAAGACCTTCTGCATTAAGCTCTCTCACAGTGACCTGACATAAACTGGCAACTGGCAGCCGTCTGCTTTTGGCAGCTTGGCATATTTGGTCATTTATTGGGTGCATGTGAAGATCAAATGGGTTAAGATTCTTCTCCTTAAACAGCAGGGAAAAGAACATCAAAAAGGTGTAAATTTCATTTCCCCAGTTTTGATTAAGTCAAGCATGAAATGAAATGTAATACTCTCAAGTGGCAAGGGTTTATACTATTGATGTTGTTACTTCTGCTTCACAAAGCCCAATCAGCCGACAGCGAGTTGAACAAGCTAACAGAGTTTCAGGGTGGCCAGATGGAGGGTTTTTACTATGGTTGAAAAGACAGCTTAGTGCTTGCCTCTTCAAGCCAAGTCAATGCCAACTGTGTGAAATCCTGGCCATTCTACCCCTTCTTCTTTTTTTTTTTTTTTTTTTCGTCTGTGCTGGTGGCTAGCACCATACAGACCTGATAAAAAAACAAACTCTTAAGCAAAACAAGGCATTGAATGAATACTTTTTTGTCAGAAGCATTGTTTATCTTCCCCTCAAACTGCAGAGAATTGCTGATGCAGACCAATCTTACAACACTATTTAAGCAAGTGGGAAAATCTATTGCATTTAAATGTTATCTGAAAGGAGGCCTTTGCAAGATTTTAGTAGTTTCTCTGAGATTAAAGACGTAATGCTCTTTGTTTTCAATAGTGTGGTGAAGCAAAAATCTACTCACGTGCTTTGTAAATAAATGAAGATTTAAACTGTATCTTGTTCATCCATTAAGGGTAACCAGAGTTAATTCAGAAGACTGTGAGATGCACATTGAGAAAGTCTTTAGATCTAGATACAAAAGTAACAGGTCTTAAATTGAGTGTGGTCTTACTTCGTTAGGAAATTTGTCCTTTTTTTATAGGTGCTTTTTCAGGTCCCTTGTTCCCACTACATTCTCAAATTTAATGCTCTTGCCACTATACAGCTGGACTAGAATAGAGTGGCTTTAGTAAAGACTTAATAGAATCTTTAATGCTTCTAACAATCCACTCCCATTGAACTGCATTAAGTAGATATTATGGAAGGACAAAGAGCTAAATAGCTCAACATCAACCTCATTAGGCATGCAGGCAGGCCTTGAACCATTTTATGGGCAAGCCTATTGTGAGTACACTCACCAGGTTAGCTTTAAATTGCAAATGATACCCTGAAAAGGGAAGAGAAGTTTTGGAGAATGGCCTCACAGAAAGAAAATCATTTTAGGCTATAAGAAAATGAAAGGCATTGTTAAAATTGCTCTGACCGTAGCAAATGAAATACATCATGGACTTGAGAGGCTGAATGCTACACTTGAGAATTTTTTGTTGGCTATTTTTTTTTTTTGTCCATTTAGGAATGTGTTGTACAGCAGAATATAAATAATATACAGCATGTAAGCCTTAATAAGGGTGGTTCAACATACTATCCTTTGTCTGAAGTTAAACAAATGATAAGAGCACAATAATTTAGTGGAAGGGGAAAGACAAAAAAAAATTCCCATTTATTCTATTTGAGTAAAAGACAAAGTATGAAGAATGTTATTTATCAAAACTTTCCAGCATTGTGCTGCTTAATCAATAAGGATTCATTTAGTCTTAGCACTTCTGCATTCAAAATTTTTATATTAAAAAAAAAAAAAAAGTCTCTCAAGAATTGTTTGCAACTGCAAAGTGCTTTAACAACTGACATTATGATGCTGCAAGTCTGGGAACATATTCCCAAGCAGAGCCCTTCTCTGTCACCTTAGTGGATGAATAATTGTGCCTTTGCATATTCCTTGTCATAAATGGCAGGAATGAAGGGACCCCAAGGACCGCACTGGCAGGATTGGTGCTGTACAAGCAGAGTAAATTAAAACAAGGATTAGAGCAAGTATGATTGGGGATGACAAGCAGGGCAGTTGTCGCCACACAATGTGCCTTTTTGCCCATATGGTCTGTACCAAGCTTACACAGCACAAACCCTCTAACATGGATGCTTATTAAAGCATTCCTTCTTGATCAGGACATAAAGTCCTTAAAGCTTCGTGTCATAGGAGAAAAACAGTGTTTCTTTCACAACTCGGGCAGCAGCCTCAAGCACAATTATTTATGGAGTTCTGCATGCAACTGCCCTATCTTTACTTTTCCTTAGATTAATATACAAGAAAGCCCGTTAATGTGAAAAATTGAGGTTAGAGTCTGCAGTTATAGTTATGCATTGTATAGGTTATTAACTGTGATAGTGAATTAACTGACAAATTATATTTTAAATAAAAATCAGACATATGAGATATTTCAAGAATGCCTCCCAAAGTATGGATTTGCAGTGTACCCAGACTATGGGTGATTTTTTAACTCTGTTTAACTGGATAATGAAGGTCCATAAAATTCATGCTAGGAAAATATTTGAGTGATCATATATGCAATATTATCAGCAAAAAAGAAGAGTAGGGCAACTTTCTTACAGCTTACAAAAGCAGAATAAACAAATTTTGTTTCTAAACTCTTGTGTTATCTCACATGACATACCTAATTTTCTGTGCCTTAGTTCCCTCATTGGTAAAATTGAAATAATTACACATTATAAGTGTATTACACGTACAAATATACCAAAAGCATATACATGTTAGTATTTCTTTTTGTTGTTTATTTCCTTTTTACTCAAGGCTCTCACCACTGGTCCTGATTTACAGAAGGGTACCTAGATTCCACAACTGCCTATGAATAATTTTAAGTCTCTGAAAAGAATTCTTCCTAAGGCAAGATATTATTTGAATGGTGCTTTCTCAGTCCTGCAATAAGGTACTCAGATAGTGTCAAGAAAACAGAGATATAAGACCTTTTATTTAAATTTTGTTCCTCTGTGGTCCATTATACAGCTCTATGTGACCTCAAGGCAATATCAAATTTAGAACATTCCTTCAAGCTTGATGTTTTTCTCAGCCAGAACAGCCCATTCTTCAGTAGTAAGGAACTTAGGAAATCTCTTATATGGAGTAGCACACAAAACACAGCAATCAGGAATCAGCAAAAACACTGGAAGTTAGAACTGTACAGGCACTTCAGAAATCATCCACAGTTCCTGCTAAACTAGACAGAGTCTTCTTATAGAAAGCTGGAGGCCTTTTGGTAAGAGTTTCCCAATATGAGTAAAGTATCTTTGCTGATTGTAGCTCCTCCTAAACTTGAGCCACCAGCATACAAAACATTTATTAGAACATATGTTATTTCTTGCTATCACTCCTACTTTTGGACCTCTGAAGTACTGGTATTGTTTCTCAAAGCCAAACCCTCCCTGTGCTTTGTAGTTTCAATAAATGAGTATGAAAACATTCCCTGCTGTGAGAGAATTGTAAGAGCCAACATTTCCCACTTTTCAGGAAGTCTTGGCTGCTGAAGAACAGCCTAAGCTCTATGGATGCACTACAACTCCTTCCTTTAGCAGGTGGGCAACTCTGAACTTCTGTAAACAGAGTCCCCAGTATGCCAATTTTATTGCAACAGTTCCTAGATCCTATATATACACACAGGCATATTTAAGGCAGAATTTTAAGCTGGCAAAGAACAAGTTGAAAGATGTAGCTAGTGGTGATATGGGTTGCTACATGGAGCCCTTCCTATCTTTAACTTCTAAGCATCTTAGACTAGGTCTCTTCCCCAAAAAGAATTCACAGATTTTTTTCTTTTCTTCACAGTTTCTCTTGGCATGCAATTACTGCCACAAATGCTGAAGAGAATCCCGAGAACCTGTTAACTTTACTTGGCACTTAAAAATCATAGACAGTTGTGCTAGAAAACTTACAAGATGAACAGATGCTAGTAAATTTACCTCATCTTTGTGACCAAAAATCTTTGAACTCTTGTCTATTTTATTTTCAAATCTGTTGACATTGAATTCAAAATTATTAGGAATTGGACTTGGCCAGGCATTATTTGGACAGATGTATTTATTAGGATGGCCTCTTGCTTCATGCCTAGATTTTGTTAGACACTGAGACAAATCAGAAAATACAAGGTACACCATTTTATGGGTACGAGGGACATTTGCACCACTAACCATGAACATATTTTGTATCTTAGTTTCATCTACATTGCAGCAAATTTGGGGTTAATCTGCAGGAGCATGGCCGTAGGAAAGAGTGGCCCAGTAAACTAAAGCATAGAGCCTAAGATTTGGGAACAAAATTTAAATTCCTATTCTATAAAAATATCTTCATTGTTTAGATCAAGATACTCAAATGTGGTTACAAAACATCCTCCTGTTAAGCTTCTAACTCTCAATAAAAATATGTAAGAATTCTAATTTTTTTGTAAGAAATGTGTTAACTACCTAAAAAAATCTCTGAGGATCAGGACTTGAGACTCTCAAGTGCTCCAGGTCTCTGACTGTGAATCCCTGCATTGCCCTACTGGGCAGGGACATTCTGCATCTGCCCTACAGTCTTGGAAATGTCAAAGGTTCTAGATAGAGGAACCAGATAGGGACTGTAAATATTATAATTTTAAAGAAACATGGTTTGGTATAATTTTATTCCTATATTAACATGGTTGAAAGGGAAACATCTTTTTAAAAATGTTATGTTGAAGGCATTTTTTTTTTTTCATACTTGAGAGATCTGCCTTTCGGAAGCTTGAATTTTTTTGTTCAAAAACTGTGTAAACACTTATATGATCATTATTTTAAGCACGATTAAAAAAATTCCTACTATTACTTTTTGAAGTTCTTTTAGAAAGTAAAGGAATAAACAGATTTTAGCTGGAATATTTTAGACAGCTACTCAAGCTTTCAAAGCGTGTACAATTTCCTGTATATCTGTTCATATAAGGAATTATTGACAAGCCATGAAAAGAGATTCAATGAAATGAATGTGAAGGACTTCTTCACTCTTTTCACTTAAATTCTAGATGGAGGCTACAAAATTAAATCAAACGATTACACACTTGAGGATATTTCATATGAAGTGACTTCTGCTCAGTCTGATCTAATCTAGACTGAAATGTAAAACAGTCGGTCTCTATGAACTTTAAAGTTTCACGAGCTTCATTGACTTCATATTACCTAACACTTTAAATGTATTTGGGAATAGGCCAGGAGAAATTCCGTGAAAGGAGGACATCAGGCTTAATGGCAAGGTGATATCACAGTACAAAACTTCAAAGTAATTATTACTGCTCTGATTTTAAAGGCAATATTCCCCTGCACTCTATCCGTCGTCCCTCAAGATTAAATAACATTTTTCAGCAGGCTTCAAACCATATGTAATACCTTTCAGACCTGTTGAGTGAGTATCCTGAAATTCTTACACCTCCTGATGTCACCATTCCTCTGAAAATGTGTGAACCATGTGTGACTAGACAAAGCACTGCCCCACTCCTGCAAAGGCATGCCTAGGTATGCAGTTAACTCGATGCACTGAAATTGTCCCATAAATCTGAGTGTGCCTGTAAGTGTTTGTGGGCTTGGAGCCTAAACGAACATCCACCTACAACTTCCACTGCATTAGGATTGAGCTGAGGTGGGTGACTGCCAACTGGCTTCCCCCAGGGTCCACCTAGAGACAGAGCACAGATCCCCAAATACCTCTTTTTCCTTTAATTAGTAAAGCTTTTATGTGATATTTTGACAGAAATGTTCCACCTGTCCTAACAGTTACAAAACACATATTTCCATCACTTTGCTTTTCAGCACTTCCACTGACTTAAAACAAACTTTGAGCAATGATAAGACTTAAGATAAGGGGAAAGGCAGAAGACAACTTGAACATTTCTTTTTTTTTGTATGTGTGGAGGGAGAGATAATTAACTGTAGTGTTCAAAGATCTTTTCCAAAACTAAACAGAAATAGGATAATTAAAAACTTTTACTGAAATACCTATTTACATTTTAAAAGTAAAATATATATACGACATAATAAATAAATCAGCAGCTTATTTGTTTCAGTGAGGACTGCCTGAAATGGAAGTTTAATTCTGAGTGGAAGTGAAGGTAGCTCCTATCATTATTAAAAGATAAACATGAAGGTACTGAGAAAACTAATTAAATTTTGTTGAGTAATCAGGAAGTCCCTCATGAATATCCTCTGGGGTAGGCCCTAATGTGAAGAGATCTCAATTTTGTGGTTAAATAATTTGAAGAGATTAATTAGTAAAGAATAAGCATTAAAGACAATCACGAGAAGATAAAGGTAATTTTTTTCACATTTACCAGTTTTATAGGTCTACCTGATGAAAAAGCTTTCATTGTGTAAAGTGACTGTCAACAAGATAGCCGTCTGAATTATTTTTAAGCATTTAATTTATTAGCTATATGGTAGAAATAAAAACCATTCTAAGATGAAAACTTAACTTTAAACCAGATTTGCATAAAGGATTAAGCTCTTTCCAGTTCAGAAGTACTTTTCAATCTCAAAGTGGGAGAACTGATCTTTATCCTGAATTTCTTTTGTTCTTTTGGAAATTCAGTTTAATCCAGCTTTCTTAATTTTCACCTTCTCCCTAAACCTTCTAGGCTTGTTACATGATAGCTAAGGATCATTATCCACCCAAGCTGAGGGGGTTTTCCCTTCATTAATTTCTGTAAGAAGATTACCAGTGCTTGTTTGTTGTTGTTTAAGCAAATTATTTCCCTAAGCAATTTGTTTTTCCAACTGGTTTACACTTTAATGCCCTTGATTGAATTTCAAACAAGAGATCAACTTGACCAACCAACTCTGTTCAGGGGGAGTTGAAAAAAGGAAAAAAAAGGGGGGGAAGAACTTCATGTGAACTATTTAAGCAAGAAGAGTGCTTAAAAATGTGCTCAACCATTCAGCGAGAGATGCATCATAATCAGCAGCTCATTCAGGACTTGTTTAGTTTTTGAAGTCAAGGTGACTTTTCTTGAAGACAAAATTCTCTAATTACCACTGATACGTCTGTGTCACACCTAATAGAGTTTTTTACTCATTCAGTTCTACATATTTCCTCTCCTCTTTCCCCCTGCCCCAAACCCATCTTCACTGGAAAGGTGTCAGAATTTTTTGTACATTTGAAAAGAGATGGCCGAAGCAAACAATGTAAAATTGGGCATTCACTGCTTGCAGTTCAAATAACATTCTTACTCAAATGATTATTTTTAAATGAATGCTATCAAGACAATTGACTGTGATTCATTTTCACTTCAGTTTTTAGGCAAGAAATGAAGTACTCTGAGCTTCTCAGTGAACTTTGTATATATAAATTTGTACAAGTAAACAAGATAAGCAGTAAGAGATGTAATCCTTAATTAACATATTCCTGAGTAATTGTCTTGATTTTAGATGGTATTATAGTATTATATAATTTTTACCCAGACTAAGCAGCCACCTCAAAAAAAAAAAAAAAAAAAAAAAAAAGAGACCACGACTCAAATTTAATTCCATCAACACCCCCTACCAGTTTGAAGATGCCTGTCCACTAGGTCAAGTTGTGAAATCCATATTCATCTACTGAAATATTTTTATCTGTGGGATGGGAATGTACTTCCAAGCAAAGCTGGCAGAATCTGACTATTTCACAGGTGAGAACCACTCCTATACCCTGATCACAATGTGATCAACCAGTTTGTCTCTCCTGTTCCCCTTACCAGGAGCTCATTTTGTTCTATTGCTAGATTGAACAGACACCACTGGTGCTTAGAGAGAGAAAGCTGTTCTCATACAAACTGCACAGGAAGGGAATATATAAAATGAACAACAAAAAAACCAAAAGAGCAACCAAAACACAACAATGTGAGCATCAAGAAAGGAAAAAACAAAATAGCCAAAAAATCAATATAACTTGATTCTTGAGACTGAAATTGCACTTGTTACCATAGAAGCTTGCAGAACCCCCAATAGCATCATCACCTCTACCCAGACTGCCTCACACCTAAAAAAGTGCCAAACACTGCACAGAGAGGCAGCTGCAGTTTTTACCTGACAGCACAAAAAGATCACAACCCAGAAATGCTCAGGGAAGAAATGGACAACTCTATAAATACTGGATTTTAATGGAATGGGAATTTTGTATCAGCTACAATGGTGAGATTAAAGAAAAAGAAAGTAAAAGTGAGCACTACTCACTGTAAAATTATAAAAACAAGAAAACACAGGAAATGAAATTATTATTATTAATAATAAGTGTTCTAAATTGACAAGTGAAAGCTATTAACATCCAACAAAGGAGTTTAGGGCTGTGCACCCTAAGCAAGGTTCATGGTTGCAATTCTCCTCTGCGATGACCTTACACACTGTCTGCTTTACATTCCACTGAGGTCTATGCCAGCTAAGTACCTTGGAAACTTTGAGATATGACCTAATATAAATTAACTGGTATGAGGTCATATTAAAATGGGAGGCCCATCTATTTTAACTTCGCTAGCTGCAAACAACACAAGTAAATTGAACCATATCAAGCTATCAGCATGCTATGGAAATTGTCACTGATGTAGATGTTATATTGCATGAGATTCCCTTTCCTTGTCATTTTTTTTTTTAAATAAAGAGTATCACAGTATTTCTGACTTTGGTGTCAAAAGGTAGATCAATAAACAGGTAATCATTAGTTAAAACCCAGGATACTCAATCATGAGCATTAAGTTATTGATTTGACATTTATCCTGACACAGTGTCTTCTCATTAAGTGTTTCAATAATCTAGTTTTGAAATTTTTTTATTCTTTGAGATCCCTGGATTCTGACAGGGCTTGGACTTGTAACAATGCCACACTAACATAACCTGGACATGAATGATAGCAGTTCTGATTTTGGGAGCTGGAGATAAAATTATATGAGCCTATTTATAAAGCAAATAGACTTTAGAAACAGTGAATTTCTGCATATCAAAATTCAGCACTAAAATCACTAAAAGAAACAGTGTCATCCATTCTAATAAGCATATTCTAATTAATCCACTTCAAAAATTGCATCCAAACCACACATATGTATATATTTGTAACTGGTATATAAACAGTGCCTATATGGTATGAAAAATATAATCTTAGTTTAGAAACAGGATACACCAAAAAATTTAA